>NC_061514.1:21066356-21235808 GCF_022539505.1 Lolium rigidum | reverse complement strand
ACATATGTTCTTGGCTTTATCTTTAATGTTCATTGCAAAGTTGGACTATTTCATTCATTGTTATATGGTTGGAAACGGAAAATGCCGCATGTGGTAAATGGTTTAATGTCTTGAATAATGTGATACTTGGCAATTGTTGTTCTCATATAGATCTTGTTTAAGCTCTTGCATCATATGCCTTGTACTCATTAATGAAGAACTACATAGAGCTTGTTAAAATTTGGTTTGCATGATTGATCTCTAGAGTCTAGATATTTTATGGTTGAGGTGTTTGAACAAGGAGACAATATAAAGTCTTATAATAGTTACAATATGTTCATATGAGCTTTGCCGCACCTTTTTTATACTTGAGTTTGCTTCAAACAACCTTGCTAGCCTAGCCTTTACTGAGAGGAATTCTTCTCGTGCATCCAAATCCTTTTGAGCCAATAACCATGCCACTTGTGTCCACCATACCCACGCTCACATGGTATTTCCCTGCCATTCCAAAGTCGCTAACTAAAGCCATGAATCATGGTGGAAGTTTCGGTTTGGACAATTAATCCTCAATCTCTTATGAGAATATTAGCTCGTTGTTGAATGATTATGCATTAAAGAGGAGTCCATTATCACGTTATCTATGTTGTCCGGTATGGATGTCTAAGTTGAGAATAATCAAAAGCGAGAAATCCAATGCGAGCTTTCTCCTTAGACCTTTGTACGAGGCGGCATAGAGGTACCCCTTTGTGACACTTGGTTGAAACATATGCTATGCAATGATAATCAATGTTAATCCAAGCTAATTAGGACAAGGTGCGAGCACTATTGGTATACTATGCATGAGGCTTACAACTTATAGGATATCTTATACATAACACATATGCTTTGTTACTACCGTTGACAAAATTGTTTCTATGTTTTCAAAATAAAAGCTCTAGCACAAAAATAGTAATCCATGCTTCCCTCTGCGAAGGGGCAATCTTCTACTTTATTGTTGAGTCAGTTTACATATTCTCTCTATCTTAGAAGCAAACACTTGTGTCAACTGTGCATTGATTCTTACATGTTTACTTATTGCACTTGTTATATTACTTTATGTTGACAATATCCATGAGATATACATGTTACAAGTTGAAAGCAACTGCTGAAACTTAAATCTTCCTTTGTGTTGCTTCAATGCCTTTACTTTGAATTTATTGCTTTATGAGTTAACTCTTATGCAAGACTTATTGATGCTTGTCTTGAAAGTACTATTCATGAAAAGTCTTTGCTATATGATTCAGTTGTTTACTCATTGTCTTTATCATTGCTTCGAATCGCTGCATTCATCTCATATGCTTACAATAGTATGATCAAGATCATGATAGCATGTCACTTCAGAAATTATCTTTGTTATCGTTTACCTACTCGAGGGCGAGTAGGAACTAAGCTTGGGGATGCTTGATACGTCTCAAACGTATCTATAATTTCTTATGTTCCATGCTACTTTTATGATGATACTCACATGTTTTATACACACTTTATGTCATTATTATGCATTTTCGGAACTAACCTATTGACGAGATGCCGAAGGGCCAGTTCTTTGTTTCTAGCTTGTTTTTGGTTTCAGAAATCCTAGTAAGGAAATATTCTCGGAATCGAACGAAATCAACGCCCAGCATCTTAGAATTCCACGAAGCTTCCATAACACCGGAGAGGCACCAGAGGGGAACCCTGGGGGGCCCACACGTGGTGGCGGCGCGGCCAAGGAGCCAGGCGCGCCCCCCTATTGTGTGGTGGCCCCAGGCCCCCTACGACTCCGCCTCTTCGCCTATTTAAGCCTCCCTGACCTAAATCTTCGATACGAAAAAGCCACGGTACGAGAAACCTTCCAGAGCCGCCGCCATCGCGAAGCCAAGATCTGGGGGACAGAAGTCTCTATTCCGGCACGCCGCCGGGACGGGGAGATGCCCCGGAAGGCATCTCCATCGACACCACCGCCATCTTCATCAACGCTGCTTTGTCTCCCATGAGGAGGGAGTAGTTCTCCATCGAGGCTAAGGGCTGTACCGGTAGCTATGTGGTTCATCTCTCTCTCCATGTACTTCAATACAATGATCTCATGAGCTGCCTTACATGATTGAGATCCATATGATGAGCTTGTAATCTAGATGTCGTTATGCTATTCAAGTGGATTTTACTTATATGATCTCCGGAGACTCCTTGTCCCACGTGTGTAAAGGTGACAGTGTGTGCACCGTGTGGGTCTCTTAGGCTATATTTCACAGAATACTTATTCACCGAGTTATGATTTGAGTTGGATGTCTCTATGAAATTGTGGTGTGTTAGTACCTCCTATGAATGCTCACGATGACGGCGTTGGGTGTTTATTAGTACTTGGGAATACATCTTTAAGGTTTGCCTACATGATGAATTAGTGTTCGTTATCTTGCCAAAGAGTAATTCAGAGTAGCATAGTGAAGTGCTTATTTATATTCCTTTATGATTGCAATGTTGAGAGTGTCCACTAGTGAAAGTATGATCCCTAGGCATTGTTTCCAAATACTGCAATCACCGTTTGTTTACTCTTTTACTGCATCTTTACTTCCTGCAATATTACCACCATCAACTACACGCCAGCAAGCTATTTTCTGGCGCCGTTACTACTGCTCATATTCATTCATACCACTTGTATTTCATTATCTCTTCGCCGAACTAGTGCACCTATACATCTGACAAGTGTATTAGGTGTGTTGGGGACACAAGAGACTTCTTGTATCGTGATTGCAGGTTTGCTTGAGAGGGATATCTTTGACCTCTTCCTCCCTGAGTTCGATAAACCTTGGGTGATTCACTTAAGGGAAACTTGCTGCTGTTCTACAAACCTCTGCTCTTGGAGGCCCAACACTGTTTACAGGAAAAGAAGTGTGAGTAGACATCAGCTGGAACACATTATTTGTCCGACGCGCCCCAAATCCCTTTGGGGGACGCTTTGGGGGACGCGGCTGGAGATGCTCTAAGTCTGGAAAATCATTTCGACAGGTTTTGAGAATGACGAAGTTGAGAGCATCTCAGCCGGCTCCCAAGCTAAAATCCGGCGGTATTTTACGCCAGATGGATGTATTTTTTGGCCTGGGGAGGCCCATTTTCCAAGCGGTGAGCCCATAGTCGCATGCTGACGCTCATCCATTCCGTACATAGTGACAGTGCAGTAGCCGGGAAGGGGAACCGTCGGAGTGGCCTCGACGCATTGAACCACCGTAATGGTCCGCGAAGTGGTCTGGGGAGCCCAAACGCCTCGTCGGGAACCATCCCAGTGGCCTCGACGCGAGAACCGCCGAAATGGAGCACGAACTCCGCGGAAGAGCAACTGCCGCTCTCTTCGTCGATAGACCTACATATACGGTTTCCGACGGCCGACGCCATTCATCTCTTCTCTCATCACCATCCTCTGTCAGCATGAGCAATATCTCTTTGCCATCGGACACCGACAGTGAGGGGAAATCGCCTGGATGGCACCATTGGTGGGATCGAGCTGCAACGTCTAGCAGCGACGATTCCCCGCCGTCGGGCAGCGAGGAGGAATGGGATGCCGACGAGGAGGAGGACAAAGAGGCTGAGGAGCAGGCCGAGGAAGAGGCTGAGGAGGAGGAGGAAGAGGCCGACGCGGCGACCCGTAGCCGGTGAGCACCTTCAACGACGAGGAGGACACAACTTCCTCCGACACGTCGAAGGACACCAGCTCTTCGGAGGAGGTGACGAGCCAGAAGCGTCACCGTGAGGATGATGAGGCGGGGTCATCTAGGAAGAAGTAGTAGTTTAATTTTGTTACAAAGTTTTTATATGTGTTCTTTATGTTTTTCTAAAGTTTTAGTATGTAATTTGTCTATGTTGCACCACTTAGTTTGTTCAAAGCTTTCGTTCGACAAGGGTATTGCCGTAGAACTACAAATATCTTCTAAAAAAAATCCCCCAAACGCACGCGTACCGTATCTCGGGAAGACGATGCGACGAGGACGACGATCGGCCTTTGTCACCGACAAGTCGGGGCCACCAGACGATTCCCACGCTTTTCTCTCGTCCGGAGTCCCCGAGCGCTCCCCGGGGGCCGGGGTTTACATGGGTTCGCCGGATGGATGAAAGGCCAAATCCGGGTGAAAACGAGGATCCGGGGGTGCGACTGGGCCGTTTTCGTCCATCCGGATGAAAAAAAAGGCGTCCTGGGGGCCTTCCCGGGGAGACGGCGGGAGATGCTTTGAGAATCAATCTGTGATTGGATTGTTAGAAGGATAGTGACATCCCAGTCCACCAGAATTCAAATATTGACGCCTAGGAGGAGAGGGACGACACTGAGGACTACCTCGGCTACCTCGCAGAGAAGGGCAAAGAGGAGTTCCAGGTGGACGAGCTTCCCTCATGCGGGAAGGCGTGGATGAGTAGGAGGCGATGAGGCTGGCCATGAAGGCCTCGCAGGAGCAGCTTATAGAGCCTCCACCACAAGCGACGATGCGCTATGCCGCGACGGTCATGCCTCCCGGCCTCTCAGAGGAGGAGTCCATGACGGTGGCCATGGAGGCTCGCGTGGTGCAACCACCATCGTTGTGGGGTCAATGGATCGTGCAAGCCCGGCCTATCATCTACCACCTCTAATGGCATAGCCACTGCCTATCTGAGCACCCTACGAGTAGTAGCGACTAGCGGCAGTGCTTCCTCCTCCACCGCCGGTCCACCATCTGCCTACGCCGAAACCAGACTGGCCATGGGCGATGCCCATGTTCGTCGACCTGACCTGTGTAAATTTATGGTCTCAATGTAAATTTATGGTTTCTATGAATGAAAAATTCCAAAAATAGAAATGTGTCGGGGAGCTGTGGCAGGGCCCGACCCAAACGGACAAAGGCATGGAGCATCCGATTTCAGTGTTCATGGCTCAACGCAAACGGAGTGAAACAGACACAACTTGTGTCTGTAATGCGTCGGGACGCTGGAGATGCCCTAAGGATGCAAGCAAGCATCCCAAGTCGTTAAGCTGCCCTCGTCGTACAATTTGTATGAACCACATCAAAAAATCAAATTATGGATCACACCATTGTTGCTCTTACCTATACCGATTTTTTTAAAAAATATATAAGGCATTTAAATTAAATAAAGCCAGTTACGGTCAGAGTTACAAGATGCTGAGGAAAATAGGTACAAACACACCAACATTACAAACACACAACAAAATACAATATGACACAAACAACTTGCAAAAACTTGGATCTTCATACACTGTAACACTCGTTGATCAAGGTAGACACAGAGACGGAGGAGGAATATGCCACACCATTGGAGGAAGACCTTCATCAAATTCGAACGGAGACAAACTATTTCACGGGGCAACCCATCCATTGCCGAAGAGGGCGCCTTCCCTCTCGCTTAGGTTTGAGGGTGTCGTACCATCTCACGATGGAGCGCTCACCCTAGAGCTCGAATCGCAAACCAAAAACAATCCATCAAAGTAGAAGGGATTATGAGCACGTCCACCGGAGGGAAGCCTACCACTCCGAGAGCCACACTCTATCCGCCCAAGCATCACACCCATGACGACTAGCTGAACATGACCAAAGGCTACGAAAGCAGCGCCTTCAAGAAGGGAGTGACGCCAATGCACTGCCGGTGCCTTGATCGGCAAACCGGACCATGGGTTTTCACCCGAAGCCAATGGTGGAGGGGCTCAATTCTCAATGACGCATTCAAGTAGGGAAGTGGCGCTCGTGAGCGTCCCTGGAGGTTAACCGTGGCAAGTCAGAGTTATCACCAGCGCCGACAATGTCGGGCAGGGCTTTCGCTCGAATAGAGGCCACCATCCATGTAACCCACCAGCCATAATACCTCACACAAACCGGAGAGGGTAAAATCGAAGCATATCGGGGTAGGCGAGGCCAAGATCTAGGAAGGAGTACGAGTACTCCAACACCACGAATGCCTCCCATGCGGACCATCTCACTTCCCACACAGTGGAGACTGCCGACCAGCACCCACACGATGGCACCCGATGTGCCCACCATACGGAGCCGCCACTCGGGAATCCAAAGAGCCACCCTAGCATGCCTCCCTCTCGAGAACGAGCCGCATGCGCCCAATCAGACAAGAGACAACCATCAATACGAATCCTCCAAACCTCGACGATTCGAGCCCTGCATAGATCCACGTGAACCAGAAAGGCCCGCGCCCAAAAAGCCGCTCGGAGGTCAAGATCCATGCACGAGAAATCTGAGTTCGAAAGGAACGGGGCGAAGATCTTATTCAGACCCCTACCGAACAAACATCTTATTAACATATTCTTAAGGGAATTGAGACTTGGTTACATATAACAGTCATAGGAATACATGATGGAAACGTGCGCGCAGACTTGTGTTTCCTATTATATCACTAAACAGTGATTTTCTTTACTCACTGAGTTTGTTTTTTAGCTCAACTGGAGCCTTGACGAGGTTCTTTTGAGACCGTCTTGAGCCTAATAATACTAGAAGTTAGAAAATCAAACGAGGGCTGCTCGAACTCTAGCAAGCTCGGGATGTCACAACTCACAAGTCGTAACGATATCCGCACGAGGTGGGCTCATTAGCAAACTATAGACACATGGTAGGAAACTAGGAACCCACGAGTCATAAGGTGGAAGAGCTATTAGATTTGCACCTAAAAATCAGATCTTGATGACTGTTTCATGGTTTTTCATCCGAGATTATTGAACACAATTAGATGCAATAGTTTCTTGTTTTTCAAAGTTGCAATTCTTGTTGACATATTTATAATACTTTATGTGGTTGACATATCATTGTTGATATGATTAAAATGTTCATTGAAAATTAACTTCAACGAAAGAATATGGACTAAAAACATATTTAGCGTCAAGATCTATGAAAATAGATGAAGGCGCATAATAAGTTTAAGTCAAAGTACATAGAAAAAATATTGAAGTAGTTTAATATGAAAACGTCAAGAATGCGTTCTTTTCCATGTGGAAGTTTAACAAGACTTGAATATATTTGACAGGAAAACACATGAGTGATTTTAGATCACGAATAATATGTACACAATCAGATGTCATGTGCTCTAAAGTATTTTTTTTTGAAACGGAGGCAAAAGCTTTGCCTCATCCATTAATTAAGAAGAGGGTGCCCGGTTTTTAGGAGAAAACCGGGCGAAAACTACAACAACCAGGCCAAGCCTGCACAAACAACACACCCACATAGACCACAATGCGACCCCAACAAACTCAACACGACACTCCAACACCGCGTCGAAGAAGATAGGCCACGGCAATGGGAGGCACCCGTCAACCAACCGCGGATCCCTGGAAGGCAACGGCCAAGGTGGCGAGAAACTCGGAAACCTCTCTGGCAACGAGAGAGAGTATTACGAGTATATACCAGAATGATTCATGTGATGATCATTGGACACCATTAAGAATATCCCTTAGTGTTTTGGAAGAGCCAAGGATATATATAGTTTTGTATGAGGTAATGACAAACAAATCGCTGTAAGGTGTTGCACCGATATTAGTTTGGTCACATATAAAAATAAATTTCAATCTCAATTACGCTAAGTGTTCATTAAAAGGTACCAGAATGGGCTAGATGAAGTCTATGCTAGATTTAGATGATTTATAAATATTGTGACGGATTCTACAAACGAAGGGCAGAGTATATCATTGTTTTGACAATAACCAAGAATGTTTGAGTCAATGAGTTCTTTTTAAAACTTGGTGTAGTTCCAGTAGTATCAGTATCAGAACTATGAAGCTATATTGTGTGTCGTGTAGATTGGTGATAATGTTGTCGTCATCATAAATATCTTCCAACCCCGATGCGATGTAGGTGTGGAGAATATAGATGTTTCCAAAGACTACAAACACACCTAGAATTTTATTCTTAAATAAGATTTTTTTTGTAGTTAACTTGATATGTATAGATTTAGGTAGAGGGCAAGCACTTAGCTTCCCTCTTTTAGAAAATGAAATTTTATATCGTAAATATTACTGATGCAAATGGAATTTGATATCTACGGAAATTATGATTTCAGTGTGATTGAGCATGGATTTGTTAAAGCTAAGTGTGATTAAGTGTTTTCGTGGGGATTATTAAAACACAATTAAGGAAAAATGTTTCTATGTGCTTAGCTATGTCGTTGTCCATTATATCGTTGTCCATTACTGTATCGATATATGTCCCATGAAAAAGGCGTCAGGTCTGCACTTTCCGTGATGCAGTTATTCCAGCGGCTTTTTCTCGAGCCATGCACAATAGAATAGGTGGTTGTTTGAGGTACTTATCTATCATTCTTAGCTAGATTTGGACTCATGGTATTTTGTAACTTTCAAGTTATTCTTGTAAGCTTTTTTTTTTGTCACTTAGATGGTACAAATGTGTACCTGCCAGAATTATGAACGCAAGACATGTGGTAGACGTGGTGAGCAACTAAACAATTCTTATACAAAAAAAAGAATTATGAACGCAAGCGATAGTTTACCACACCAGTCTACCAAAAGTTCATTTGGTTCGAATATAAATCATGACATTTGTAATATATTCTCCTAAATGAATGTAGGAGTAAACATAGCTGAGTTTTGGCCAAATCTCTTCATATTTGGCAAATTTTAGCCAAATCTCTTCTTCTCAACTTGTTTGTCTCGACCGAACATCTCCCTCGCACCCAATCCCCAAATCCACACAACCCTCCCTTCCCCACTCCATCCAAACCCCAAACCCCCACGCGCACCGGCGTTCGCCGGAGAACCTCCCCGCCGGCAGCCGCCATGCCGCCCCCTCTCCAGGCCCACCGCATGCTCCTCTCCCACCGCCGCATATCCCCCGCCCCTCGCCGCCGCTTCACCGCAGTCTCCTCCCTCTCCTCCGCCCCCGCCAAGGCCGCGGTGGCCCCGGGCCCGCCCCCCTCTTCCATCCTCTCCATCCGCGACTCGCTCCTCTCCGGCGAGAGGACCGCGTCCGACATCACTTCCGAGTACCTCTCCCGCCTCCGCCGCACCGAGCCCAGCGTGCGCAGCTTCATCCACGTGGCGGACGCCGCCGCCGAGCGCGACGCGGAGGAGCTCGACCGGAGGATTGCCTCCGGTGGGAAGGATGCGGTGGGACCGCTCGCTGGGGTCCTCGTGGGCGTCAAGGATAACCTCTGCACCGTCGACATGCCCTCCACTGGCGGGTCGCGGATACTGGTCGGGTTCCAGCCCGCGTATGACGCCACGGCAGTGCGGCGGCTGCGGGAGGCGGGCGCCATTGTGGTTGGGAAGACTAACCTTGACGAATTTGGCATGGGGAGCACCACTGAAGGCTCAGCGTATCAGGTTTGGAGGCTCAGTGAATAAATTGTTGTACCGTTTGATCCAGATTTCTTCAAGTTTGCATCTGCGCCATCTTAGGTTGACCGATGTGCTAAGGATGGTAAATGCGTATTTATGTTTGTTCGTAGAGATCAATGAAATCAAACTCGGCGAATTATTTGTACTTGCAAGTGTTTATTGATGTCAATGGAACCTCTTGCTGCTTTCCAACTTTGTGGACATAACCTTGTAGTTTCCACTGCTGCATACTGCATGATTCTTGAGATATTGCTATGAGGTGATATAACACTAATAGATAACCATGATGGTATGCAGGTGACAAAAAACCCTTGGGACGATTCGCGCGTTCCTGGGGGATCCTCTGGTGGTTCTGCTTCTGCCGTTTCCGCTAGACAATGTGTGGTGTCCTTAGGGAGTGATACTGGTGGAAGTGTGAGGCAACCAGCATCGTTCTGTGGTGTAGTAGGATTGAAGCCAACTTATGGCCGGGTCTCTCGTTTTGGCCTGATGGCTTATGCTTCATCACTGGATGTTGTGGGATGCTTTGGATCCTCAGTTTTTGACACTGCTACCATGTTGTCAGTAATTGCTGGCCATGACAAAATGGATTCAACCAGTAGCTCTCATGTAAGGACACTGATACTTCTCCTAACTTACGCTTACCATTTTTTTAAAATTTCAGTGCAGGTATGTTTTCTTCTGGCTTAATTGGGGAACCACTTATACTTTCTTTAAGTTCATTCAGTTTAGTAACTGTGAATAAGAAACAGCCTGTAGCCACATATACATGTACGAAACAAGAAAAACAATATGACCATAATTTGCCGGGGTGAAAAATCTTTTCTCGTGTTGACAACTGTTGTTCTTTATGGGACTGGAGAATCAGAACTTTAGTGTGTCATTTGTTTGATGCACATATCGTGTTAACTGTCGATACTCTTGGCAGCCACTGTAAATTCTCAGTTAACATTCTGTTAAGTTTTTTTTGGGGCAGAGGCTTCCCATCTCAACCTATAAAGTGCTAATGCAATTCACTCGCTATATGTAATTAAAGTACACGTCACGCAGTTGTTTTATTTTTGCGATCATGAACTGTCTTTATTCCATTTGTTTTGGGATCTATATCTATGCAAGTGGATTTGGAGTCGGTAGATCTTGAAGCAAGAAGACAAAATAGCTTGGCTCATTGCTGCTGAATTTGATCTGTCATCTCACTTTCTCAGGATGTTCCAGACTATAGATCAGATTTGGTTTCTCTAAATCTACTAGAATCAAAACCATTAAATAATTTGAGAATTGGGATTATTCAAGAAACTCTTGGAGAGGGTGTGGACACTGGAGTCATATCATCAATCAAGGCTGCAGCTTCACACCTGGAACAATTGGGATCTGTAGTGGAAGAGGTTTGTTGCTTCCATCTTGCTGTGAAAAGATGATAAGAATAGATGAAGAAGGATATGCTTTCTTGTTTTACAAGGGATTGTGAAAATAACGTAAAATCTACAGTAAACAAAAAATTTCAACTCATTTCAGGTTTCTCTGCCTTCATTTTCTCTTGGCTTACCAGCATATTACATACTGGCATCTTCTGAAGCATCATCTAATCTGTCACGCTATGATGGTATCAGGTGATCTTGCTACACTCGAACCTCAATACTTTTCCAATTATTTTCAGATTTAGAAATATTTATGTTCTCGGAAATTTATTTTCAGATATGGAAAGCAGGTTTCAGCTGATGAACTGAATGAGCTTTATGGTGATTCCCGGGCCAGTGGTCTCGGTCACGAGGTACAGTACCTCCACCCCCTCTCCATCTCTCATTATCTGCCCTTACTGTGCGTAAATGGACATTTGTACATGTAAACTGTTCTGTGCTGAAGTGGGAAACGTAGCCAGTTCAGTTATGTTCTCAAAATTCATGCATGTGTTATCTGAGAATCGCTTTACCAACGTGCATGCTTAGGAGTAGTGCTGTCTCTGTGTACTTAACACTCCTATCCATGTCACTACGTGTACAGTGTGGAGATTAAGGAAGGATCACAACAGTTAAGGGGCTAGTCACGTTTTCCATAAAGTTTGCTACAGTATTGGTTATGCACTACCAACTAGATCGTTGTTTGTGTACAATCTATGATTTAAGGCCAGGAGAGTGTTATCTTCTACTCCGTACTATCTAAAAACAAAACTTGCAATTAGATCATTGGTGGTGTGCATCGTACTACGTAGAGACCGAGAGTTTGTTAACTTCCTATCTAAAATAGAGCCACTTGATCTGTAGTAGCGCACTGCTTTAAGCAATTTGCAAGTACAACCTGCATTGTACATGAACCTAAACTCAGATGAATTTAGGATATAGCTTGATCCCTCGTCAAGCAGAGCTTCAAATCTGGCACACATGAATTCAGACACACATACATGCCATGGTCATATTATGTTGTTAAGTGTGCACGCCTACCAATTCTGGGCATGCCATGTCTGTGACAGCATGCTAGTTGGAATTTTAACTGTACTAATGTTAATACGGATACCATGCTGGCTAAATCTACAATACCATAATCAATGAAAAAGAAGCACGGTTTTGTGGCTACACTGGGTGCATTTTTAAGCTTTTTTGTTTTATACCACGATCATGGTTGGTGGTATATTACCTGAGAAAATACTCCTGATAAATCGCATATAAATACTATTTGGATTGCTCTTTTCAGGTCAAAATGAGAATTTTGATGGGAACTTATGCATTATCTGCTGGATACTATGATGCATACTACAAACGAGCGCAGCAGGTAACAGTTAGAAAAGTAACATCCAATGCAAAAGTTACATTTGTATTATTTTACGTCTTAACCGACAAATTTACATTGTAGTAGGTGAGGACATTGGTTAAGAAAAGCTTCGAAGAAGCTTTGAAGAGATACGATGTTCTTATTTCACCTGCTGCTCCATCGGCAGCCTACAAGATAGGTATGCTATTGTTTGCTCATGTAATCTCTTCCTCTCCTAAAAAGGAGTATGGTCCTTTCCCTGCTTTCTTTCCATGTTGATAATCAGAGCCCTTTTGGCAGGTGAAAAGACAAATGATCCATTGGCTATGTACGCTGGAGACATCATGACGGTATGAATTGTTGAATGCACAATTTGTTGATCTATTACTGCAGACTTATCTGTATGTTGGCTGTTGTTCCAAAGCAACATATTGCCTGCTACATCTTGTGAATAGTTTGGCTTATTGGTAAAACTATTGCGCGGAAGTAGAATTTTGTTCATGGTCATTTGGGGTGTTAAAGTTACCATGCCAGTGAATCTTAAAGAGTGTTGTGCAATTTGATGATTGATGCAGGTGAACGTTAATTTGGCTGGGCTCCCTGCATTGGTAGTGCCTTGTGGATTTGTCGAAGGTGGATCTGCGGGTCTCCCAGTTGGACTTCAGATGATTGGATCCCCCTTTAGTGAGGTAATACAAGCATATTGTTGTTGCTGAACATGAATGTTGTTGCACCGTTCCAGGATTAGCGCAGTTTCCCTTTTCTACAGATGTTCTTCTATTAAGAGAACCAATTGATGATTTATTTTCTTCAATTTAGGGGAATTTGCTGAGAGTAGGCCACATCTTCGAACAAACACTGCAGGATGTCAGTTTTGTTCCACCAATGTTGGCTGATCTCTAGCTGCAATGTTGAGATGCTACTTTTCATGTTGATTTTGGGCCTCACTAGAGCTACTCCTGCAAGTCATGTGTTCCATTGCTGCAGTTTTGATATATGTTCAATGTGTTCGCTGAGGATATTGGTTCTTGCGAATGTGAAGATTTCCCCATAGGAGTTGTTGATAGCTGCCATGTACACGTATGCAAACAGCTGCACTGTACACATTCAATATTGGCGCACATCAATGATAGTTTGTAATCTGATTTTTTGTTAGTACGAGTGGTTCATGACTTCATGTGCACCACGTCGTGTCTGAGTATCCTCTCTGTTTAGATGCAGCACGTCATGTACTGATGGTTGAGTTTTTTGTGCTCTTCTAAATAATCGATTGAATCTTTCTGTTAACATGGAAAATCACCCCAAAATAGTCAATTGAATCCTTGATTTACCTTGAGCATAATTTTTAATCTTAATTTGGTGCCAAATAGTACCATAACATCACATCCACAACCTATGCCAGAAGGAGGTAATGCCAATTGCCAACTGTTTGCACCGCAAGAACTTGACAAAAGAATACAAGGCACTCAAGTGTACAACCAGAAAGAATACACAAGTCTGCGGCAGTGCAGCTTCACAGTTGAAGTCTTCTCAATAAATACGTAACTAAAACGAGCATGCAGGGAAAATAAAATACAAGTACAAATGAATTTACCCGCTTCATGCTAAATTTCATCTGCAATGTTTGGTTCCAACGTACAAATTATTTTGGGTCCTGGATGGCCAGAATTCAGGCTACCGCCTGAAGTAAAACCTCCGCCACCCTATAAACAGATGCGATTCTGGAGCTCCAGCACCAGAACTTATTGTTTCCATCACTGCAAGGAGAAGAAGCGACATACAATTAAAGAATCGAAAAAAGCAGGGTGCCGCTGGAAGGAGAAAAGGTAAAAAATAAACATAATGGTAAAGAAGCGGAACTGATGTAGAGTAATTTTCGATATGTGAAGGCAGCAGCAAGCAACACACAATTACCCTCGCCTATGCCTAGTTTTACATTTTGGCAGTGCAAGCAAGGAGTCCTTGCGTTTGTGGGAGAACAAACTGGATCCTAGCATCCCTTGAAAAAATACTGGATCCTATCAAACTAGTAAGTCTAGGCAGCTGAACCACACATGTTCTAGGTTGCTCTCATATGTGACACAGAAGAAACATCTAAGCAAGAGTATCATGGCATTGGCAACAAAGTAGACTGCATCTATGCCTAAACAGGGAGTTCCAGCCATTAGTAGTCTGGCTTCAACTGTATTTTCTGACATGGAAAATGGCCTATATTTTAGTTAATTCAGACAGTTGAAAATCAAGATTTTGAGTTCAGGTCCACAATGGCTTTAACGAACCTTTTGTTTTATAAAGATACAACTCAGCTACTTATATACAGTAAACTAGCGGTCCGGCAAACCAACAGATGAAGTTTTCTTCTGAGAGATAAATTAATATATGACCTTTAAAGAACAAGATTCAACTTCGTGTTACCCAGATATTCAAGTAGTCATATCTACTGAAATGAACAAGTAACCTGAGTACCAAATCTGGCCCCAAGAGGATTTCATGCAAAGAAAAATTCATGATGCTAGCGCTACCCCCATCTTTCTCTGAGAGATCAGCCTTCCCCTAGCTTAAGCCGCTGGTCTCTTTTCTACTTTGTTTTGACAAGCATGTGGAACTAGTTTGTTGTCTGATTGGCGCTTTGTGAATTTGTTTATGACATGTTGTCCCATTTATTGGTTTATTATATTTGATGGACAGCCATCCACCAAAGAACTATTGTTCCGAAAACCACAATCCTTGTTTGGTATATTTTATCTATCAGGAAGGAATATACGTGAACATACAAGAGTTGTGGGTCCTCTTTTCTACCATGTGCCTAACATGCTAACATATTTGTAATGTGGTATCATACGCCAAATCTTTTTTCCCCTTCTGAGGGTGCCTCCTATTTGACTAATTAGTATTGTTTCTTTTTTCTTTTAACGGAATTAGTATTGTTTCTGAGAGACCAACATTCACCTACCTCTAGGTCTGGTTTTCCTCAATCTCTATGTATATAGGAGCTATGCAAAAGTGGGTAGCCATCTAATAGGTCAGGCTATTTTTTATGAGAAGCATAAAACTACTCAATACGAAACTATTGCATGTATGATAATTGCGGAGTTTTTTTGCACAACATTGCTTATTTTTTCGTAGTATCAATATTTGTGTGTATACAAGAGCAGCCGTCCTTTTTTTTTTGACAAGCACATATCACTCTGTTCAACAATATAAGCCGTTTTGGCAAAACGGCTTACATTATGGAACGGAGGTAGTAGAAGGTAGAACTAGCTTGTTGTCTGATTTGCGCTTTCTAATTTGTTTATGATGTGCTATCCCAGTTATTGGTTTAATACAATGTCATATCCTGACATTCTGAGGAATGCATCATAGGTGACTAAGAAACAAGACAAGGGCAAAGTATAAAGCTCGTGAAATATCATTGGATAGTGGTTACTAACATTAGAAGTGAGAACCTTATGGAGCAAACAATTGTTTGAATAAGTTACCGCAATGCAATGCTACCAGAACAATTGTTTGCACTCGTGATTCTATATGTTGTTTATGTTTAATGGACAGGGCAACCATCCACCTAAGAACTATTGTTCCCAAATCAGCAATCCTTGTTCGATATACTAGAATCAAATGAACTAAAGCAGCAGCATAACACATATATCTGTGAAAGGTTTCGTAGTCCTAGATCTAAAACATGTGCATAATAACTACTCACCGATTGAATAATTGGGGATAAGAGGGGTGATGAGATCAGAAGATGATGTCTTCGTCCTTGTCGCCACCAGCGAGTATGTTGGTGGCGGCCCCCATGGAGATGCCCCTCTTGAGGGCCAGATCCTCCGCAAGCTGCTCCTCGGCGAACTGCCTTGCCGCGATCATCTGTCGCTCGACCTCCCTCCTCTTGTATCCCTGGATCTTCTTGAGCCTGAAGAAGTCCTCACGCTCGAGCTCGTCGAGCTCGCCCTTGATGTACGTGATGGTGTTCTCGAGCCTGGGCTTGACGACGTTCTCCAGCGCGTTGACACGGCGGTTTGTGGTCTTGATGGCCTCGTCGAGGGTGAGGAAGGAGGTCTGGAGCGAGGCGAGCTCGACGAGCACCTCGATGGCCTTGACGTGCGCGGCGCGGCAGGCCGTGACCTGCTGGCCCCCGCGGGCGAGGCCGGTGAGGGCGGGGGAGGCGTTGGAGGGCCCGCCGGAGGCGCCGGCGGGGTCGACGAAGTGGGAGAACTTGGGGAGCTTGACCCCGGCGACGTTCTCCTGGTGGGAGCGGACGCGGAGGGAGGCGGAGCGGACGGACTGGAGCACGACGTGGCGGACGCCGTCGCCGGCGACGTACTTGGCCTCGGCGAGGGAGAAGGAGGAGGCGCGCATGGCCTCGCCCATGGACTCCTTGGTGGCGACGATCTTCTTGAGGATGGCGCGGAATTGGACGGTGAGCGCGTCCGACTTCTTCTTGAGGAGCGCGTGGCCGCGGGTCGCGCCGATGAGCCGCGCCTTCACCACCCCCAGCATCGTCACCGTCGGCACCACATTCAGGCGCTGGCTCTGCCCCGACATCGCGCCGCCGCCGATTCGCCGGGAGGTCGCGGTGGCGGAGATCTGAGGGGAGACGGGGAGGAGGAGGAAGGGGATCGCGGAGGAGGGGCAGATGGGAATTGGCTTCGATTATTACGTTCCGACTTGGATCGGAATAATAATGTTTTGTCTAATCTCTGAGGAGTTGTAAAGAAAAAATCTTGTATTCGTGATACACAAATTGGACGAGAAAAAAAATTGAGTTAGATTGAGACACGTCTCCATGTCCGGGTTCGTGTAGCGGTGTGCCAGGGTGTGTGTCTCAAATCTCAACCTTGGCTCTTTTGATTAAAAAAACAATTTATCGTTTATCCCGATTCCAGAGATGGATAGTCTATGCCCCGTTTCAAAAAACGAAACAAATCTTTTTTGGAGAATAATAAAGTTACTAGGAGCAACACACATTTGTGTTACATATGCAAGCCCCCCAAAAAATCAGCTTCAAATTCGGCTTATATAGAGAAAATAGAAAAAGATAAATTTATGTGTGTGTGAAATACTTTTCTACCATAGTGTGAAGATGGCAACCACCTTGATCATTTGTAGTGGCCGAGCTAGCATGGTTGAAGGGTGGGGTGGATCCCACCCTAAGATTTGGCCTAACCCATATGTTTTCTATAAGAAAAGTAAGAAAAAAAAAGGAAAAACCCAACTCAATTAAGGCCAGCCCCACCCTAGCAAAGTGGGCTTGATTATCCACTGATTATTTGGCTTGTAACCCATGAATGGTCATACATAATAGCCCTTTGACTTTATTCAAGAGTTGCCATATTCCAAGTTTCATACTTATATGTAAAATACTACACATAAAATTCATGCGTGTAAGTACAAAATCAACTCGCAAAAGGACACTGCTAAGGAATGGTATTTTTTTTACCTTTGTTTCATTTCCTTTCTTCAAAATGGAGCGAAAATTGTCGGGGCAACTTTCCATAGCATGGTCTTGAATTTTTCAACACCCTTGGGGATATTACATAGATTACTATGGGGTACATGTAACAGACTTTTTTTGGGCAATTTATTGAAAAAACTCTTACACGCCTCTAGTTCAAAATTTAATTGCCTTTTCCCAAAATTCATTTAAATGTGAGAATGTAGCAAAAATCTAGGAAATTCCAAATCTTGGGAAAATATCCATTAAATGTGGTCTACTTTGAGCAAAAGTTAGACACTAATTTTTATTATTATTAACCACAACCAAAAAAAATGTCGACAAATGGGTGTTTTTCGTGGTTAAAGACTCACTGGGGACGAAAGACATTCGTGGTGCATATCGCATTAGCAAAAGATCTACCACGGATTTTTTTCGAACGGGTCAGCTCGGTTAAGATAAGTAGGCTGGCCCAGTTAATCTTGATGTGCCTCCCCAATTAAAATTCAGTGGATTCGCCGGGTTAAGATGAGTATAAAGAGGTGCCCATCCTCTCAAATCAGAAGTTGAGGCTCTCCCCTCTCCCTCTGAAGTTCTGTAATAGTAGAATTCCAAGGTTGGCTGTCTCTCTTCCTCTTATCCACATACGCGAGAAGGCTTAGCTATCCTCGCTGCAAGTGCCATGTCGTGGATGGTGAAACTCACGCAGATGCCAGATTGTATCTCCGTATGCACATATACCGAGGAAGCGAAAGTTCGTTTCTCGGAACAAGGAAGAGGCATCCTCGCGTCTGGTTGGGATACACCTAAGGCAGGATCAGAATTGTCACCAAGCCCTTATCCATTTTACTCAGTGAATTGTCATGGTTGAATCCCGTTGTCAAACCTATAGAATAGTTATTGAGTTCACGGAGGACAAGTTTTTTCACATGCATCGTTCCCAAACAAAAGATGTTTTCGAATCATTTAAAATAATAATCGAGTTGAACCATGTAACAAAGCAAGAAAAGCACACTCTCATGCGTGATTGTAAGAACGTTGTTACCTAAATTAATAAAGCTCACCCAGTTCAAAAAAAAAAGCAAGAAAAGCACACAATCAAAACCAATGGAATCACACCCAATCCTAGAGTGGTCTGCCCCATGCTTGAATGATTGCGAGTGTTTGAGATCCTGACAACAGCGCTAGAAAGAGTCTTTGATGGCAAGAAAATTACGTGTTCACCAATTTGCCGGGAGTCCATATATAGTATAGAGTGCTGTAGCAAGCCACCTTTTTTTCCCAAAGGATGACTTGGGTTTGTATCAAACACTTGTGAATGATCTCTAATGCTTAAATTTATTTATCATAAATCCACTTATTAGCGGGTCTAGCCTCTCTGCCATGCTCTGAACACCACCACAGGCCGAAAATGCACTTTTACACATGCAATTCAGCTTCTACGAGCTAGATCGCGTAATGAGTGATGCCGGCGGCATCCTCGGGATTGGACGGCGGGTGGGTCGTGTTCGTCAATCGCAGCTGCATATAGTCGCCGTACTTGAACCCCCTGTACCTTGGTGCCTCGCCGACGTTGGCAGCGAACTGCGGCAACGGCTCGACCCACTTGTCCCCATGGAGGTTGACGAAGAAGGCGAGCGAGTGCCGGTGCGTTCCCAGCTTCCTGACCACCCGGTGCGTCGGGCTCTTGAACTTCTTGTTGCTGAGAACCTGCACGATATCGCCTATGTTGGTGATAATGGTGCCCTCGACGGGCTTCACCGGGACAAAGCCATCGCTGCCGAGGATCTCCAGGCCGCCAACGTCGTCCTGTAGGACGAAGGTGATGAGGGTGTTGTCCTGGTGCGGAGAGACGCCGTTGGTATCCTCTGTCGATGTCGCCGGGAAGTAGCGTATCAGCGAGAGGAAGTCGAAGTTACGGTCGTCGTTGTAGTCCGCGAGGAAACCTGGCGGGAGGCCCATGCACTCGTTCAGGATCTCTTGGATGAGCAGCCCCAGGTTGGTGAGCTTGGCGTAGCATTCCTCTATCACGTCCCTGAACATGTATCAGAGGAGTTATTTTTCAGTTTCAGAATGGTCATGCAATTTTTCAGTCAGCTCTGGAACATACATTTACTAGTATGTTTTGTGTCAGTTTAAAGTTCTTAAGATGGAATTAGAAAACAAATCACCGATGTGCTATGTTCTTCAACATGTGAATCTACGAAAATTTCACCAGAAAGTGTGGCTATTTCTATGCTACAAAAAAAAAAGCTTCCAACAGCTCTTCTGCAATAAATTCAACGATTGCTTCATAACTTTACTTTACTTGCAGAAAGTTGTTTCCGGCCTTATGCAAGCCACAAAGCCTATGTTCATTGATGCAATATAATCGAAACTGATGTGCATCCGAACCTTTTCATCCGGTACGCGTCGGATACTTTCCTCAACTGTGGGATGGTAGTATGGTACTGGGATCAAAGCACACACGGCCTGATCTAAACGTCGTACAAGCATAGGATAGAAAAAGATGGTATGCATAGTAGCGTTCCAATCTAATTTGCAGGTTCTTAGTACTCCCTCCCATCAAAATTACTTGTTGCAGCTTCGTCTAAAGGCATATGTATCTAGACATTTTTTAGTGCGTAGATACATGCAAACGTAGACAAATCTACGACAAATAATTTGGATCTAAGAAAGCATATCATTATGTTTTTTAGTACTTTGGAATGCTACAAAATGAGATGAGACCATGCAGAGCTGGTGAGAGAGAAAAGGTTATATATATTGGATTTGCTAGGTCCTTTATAGAAAAAAGTAAATGTTGGAATTGGAAAGAACTGCTGACCTGAATCCTGCAGGCTCGGCTAGGTACATGTTGAGGACGAGCTCCGGATTGAAGACGAGCAGGTACTCGTTCTTGTCAGGGGAGTCCGCGGGCGGCCGCAGGTACCCTGCCGGGAGCGGCGTACTGGACGATCCCTCCGCCGGGAGCACCTTAGCCTTCTCCTCATCCGGCAGCGCGAAGAACGCCGCCGACAGCTCGAGCATGCGAGCCATGAGCTCCCGCGGCACGCCGTGGTTCACGATGCGGAAGAACCCGGTGTCCATGCATGCCTCGCGCACAGCCTCGGTGGCGCGGGCACGGGCAGCGGCAGCGTCCTCGGCCGTGGAGAAAAACGGTGCCAGATCCACCACGGGGAGCGCGCCGCGGCTACTGCTTCGTGTCGACGCCATGTGCTGCATCGAAGGTCTAGCTAAGCTTGGTTTCTTTGTCGAGAAGGCGACGCTGGCGTCTTACGTTTCTATTGTGGAGGTGAGGAGATGGGATGATCACGTTGCGACCGCTAGGATATATATAAAGCATGTGCTGAGTGATCGGTTAATGTTTGTGGAAGCCGGTCTCTGTTGGGAATAAAATAGATATGGATATGCAATCCGGAAAGAATTAATTTGCATATCTTTTTTTGTGAAGAATTAATGTGCGGATCTTTTTGCATCTAGGAAGATTTCATTTGCATATATCTTCCTACGAATAAACAATTTGCATATTTTACTCGTGCGGATCTTTTTGCAACCCTAAACGCTAAGGGCATGTTTGGTTCAAAAGATTTCCAAGACGCAAAAACGTGAAACCAATGAATGCCATATTGTAACAAATCCCCAAAAAATTCAAATTTTGGAATGATAAAAAGAAAAATTAGATTGCTTGAATTATTTGTCTTGGTTGAAACTCCACAAGGAATTATTTTTTAGTTGTATTTAAAAGTATTTCCAAACATAACTATTTTCATAAACATCTAGTTTCAGAATGTTTCAAAACAAACCTATTTCTGTTTTGAGGTTTTGAAATCATAAATGATTTTATTAGATAAAACAAAATCCCTAAACCCTATTTTGGAAAACTGCATAACTAACCATACAAGGCCCGGCCCTGGAGTGCTTGTTCCTTGGTCCGGCCCGGTCCGCTAGGCGGCGTGGCTGCAGGAAGATGAATCTGGTGTTGTTCCTTGCGACGACGACGGTGACGATGGATGGAGATTCCCTGGAGTCAAGCTTCGAAGACTTCCCGTCTGCGGAGGAGCCAGCTCCGATCCAAGGCCAGAGTGGGAGCGGCGGCAGCGGTGCGCCTTCGATACGTCCTCGACGCCGGCGTGGTCCAGTTCTTGCAGGGCTGAGTTGTAATTTTGGTTTTCTTTTGGGTGTTCCTGTAAGTTCAAGGAATTAATACCAGTTTCCTTCCCCGCAAAAAAAAAAAACCATACAAGGCCAAAATGTAGAAAGATAATTTTTGTAATTTTAGATTTAATTGAAAAGGCCCCCACAAGGCCATTTATAACTATTTTGATTTTTAGAATGTTTTCAAAATGAGTTTGTGATGTTTGAGGTGGTTTAAGGTTTAAAGAATAGTCTGAAAATATAGAAGGAATATAGAAAAAGAAAAAAAAAAGGAAGAATAGGGCACCTAAGACAAAATCTCTCACTCCCGGTCAACCCGTCGTGGCCCATATGGCCATATCGTAGTCGCCATAGCACTCAATACATATGCCGTGTAGGAGGGCATCATAGTCAACCACTTTGTTGGTGGCCGTGAAGTGAATCTGCAACACATACTTTAGCTGCTCTTCGCTTGGTAACTCCAGGACAATGCCAACCCCTAAGTCGTGCAGTAACTTGGAACCGTCCAAATACATCTTACAGTAACGAGATATCGGATCCTAGGATGACTCCTAGGACTTGGTCCAATCAGCATGAAGTTGACCAAAGCTTGCCACTTGATCACTTTCCGCAGCTGGTAGTGGACCTCATGAGAGCATCTCCAGTCGCGTCTCCCAAAGCGTCCCTAAAGCTTTTTGGGGCGCGACTGGGCCAGAGGCCCTTTTCGCCCGGCGCGGCCCAATACGCTATCCGGTGCCCCGAGGCCGTCCTCCCTAGCTCTCTGTGCCGGAGTTAGTGCGCGCCACCGCTCCCTTGCCTCCCTCTGGCGTATAAAAAGGGGTGCTCGTGCATTATCCCTCACACAAACCCTAGCGCCTCAATCCCCAATCCTAGCCGCCACCATCTCAGGGTAGAGGTCGAGGCCGTGCTGGAGCAGCAACGCCGTCGCCCAGGTTTTCGTCGCTTGCGCCGTCGTCGTCTTCCGACGGGGATTGGGAGTTCGAGTTCATCGTCGTCCTCAATGGAGACCCATTTGGTGTCTAGAGGCTGTCGGACAAGTTTGTTGAGTTCGTCGTCGGCAACGAGCCGGTCGCGCTGTCGTTGTGGGAGGCTAGCTGCGGCATTTGCCGGTGGCCGGTGGCCGTGCTCTTAGACGAGCGCGGCAATATGTACCTGAAAGGATCGTATGACGCACCTCTATGACGGGGATGGCGGGGGGAACCGGCGGCATAAGCCCGGAAAGCATTAACTTTATACTATCCATTTGAGCATCCATGGAGGACCTCAAAGATGTTTCCATCGACTTGAGATCTTCCATAGAGACCGGCTTCGTGGCCCCTTCCGTACCATCATCGTCCGGCATACTCTTAGGCGGTTAAGCCCGAAATAAGAGCCGAGGCTCTGATACCAATTGAAAGGATCGTATGCCGCACCTAGAGGGGGTGAATAGGTGCTAACCAATTTCTAGTTCTTTTTCAATTTAGGCTTGAAAGAAAGGTAAATTCTCTAGATATGCAACTATGTGAATTTACCTATATGACAAGGTCAACTACTAAGCAATATAGCTAGACAAGATATAGGGGAGATAATAAGGATAGAGGTAACCGAGAGTGGAGCATGCGGAGACATAGAGATGATTCCCGTAGTTCCTTCCTTTTGAGGGGAAGTACGTCTATGTTTGGAGGAGTGTGGTCGCCACGAAGGCCAGACCAACGCCACGAAGGCTTCACTCAGGTCTCCTGTGAGCAACGCTGATGTCTACGTGTGCTTATATTCTTGTAGACAGTGTTGGGCCTCCAAGAGCAGAGGTTTGTAGAACAGCAGCAAGTTTCCCTTAAGTGAATCACCCAAGGTTTATCGAACTCAGGGAAGTAGAGGTCAAAGATATCCCTCTCAAGCAACACTGCAATTAAGATACAAGAAGTCTCTTGTGTCCCCAACACACCTAATACAGTTGTCAGATGTATAGGTGCACTAGTTCGGCGAAGAGATAGTGAAATACAAGTAATATGGATGATTATAAGTAGCAATTGCAATCTGAAATAAAAATGGCAGCAAGCGAACATGTAGCAGAACTTGTTGGAAACGGTGTTTCAATGCTTAGAAACAAGGCCTAGGGGTCATACTTTCACTAGTGGACACTCTCAACAATGATCACATAATTGAATAAATAAATGCTACTCTCAAACACTCTCTTGTTGGATAACAAACACCATTCATTGTGTAGGGCTACAAAAGCACACCTCAAGCCGGAGTAAACAAGCTCCACAACGTCATAAAGGAATCACACACGATGCGCACATTGTCACCATCACACCGTGGAGAGTGACTCCGGAGTTCATATTAAAGTAACCTCTAAAGTGCATAATAGACAAGAGTAACATCTACATATTCAACTAGATTACAAAGCTCATGATCACATAAAGATCACACCATGGGAGAGAGAGATGAACCACATAGCTACCGGTAGAGCCCTCAGCCTCGGGGGGAACTACTCCCTCCTCATCATGGGAGACAGCAACAGCGATGAAGATGGCGATGGAGTCGATGGAGATGGATTCTGGGGGCACTTTCCCGTCCCGGCGGCATGCCGGAACAGAGACTTCTGTCCCCCGAACTTGGCTTCGCGATGGCGGCGGCTACGTAACTTTTCGTGGAGGAAGACCGATTCCTTAGGGTTTTCGCATCTGGGAGAATATATAGGCGGAAGGGCAGCGTCGGTGGAGTCCCGAGGGGCCCACCCCATATGGCAGCGCGGCCAGAGGTGGGGCCGCGCCCCCCTATGGTGTGGCCGCCTCGTGGCTCCTCTTCCTCTCTCCTTCGGACTTCTGGAACACTCCGTGGAAAATAGGACCGTGGGCTTTTGTTTCGTCCAATTCCGAGAATACTTCCTGTGTAGAATTTCTGAAACCAAAAACAGCAAAAAACAGGAACTGGCGCTTCGGCATCTAGTTAATAGGTTAGTCCCGGAAAATGCATAAAAATGATATAAAGTATGAGCAAAACATGTAGGTATTGTCATAAAACTAGCATGGAACATAAGAAATTATAGATACGTTGGAGACGTATCAAGCATCCCCAAGCTTAGTTCCTACTCGCCCTCGAGTAGGTAAACGATAAAAATAATAATTTATGAAGTGACATGCTACCAACATAATCTTGATCAACACTATTGTAAAGCATATGAGATGAATGAAGTGACCCAAAGCAATGGTCTATAGTTTGCTAACAAAAAGATAATGACTAAACAACTGAATCATATAGCAAAAACTTTTCATGAATAGTACTTTCAAGACAAGCATCAAAAAGTCTTGCATAAGAGTTAACTCATAAAGCAATAGATTCTTAATAGAAGGTTTTGAAGCAACACAAATGAAGATTTAAGTTTCAACAATTGCTTTCAACTTTCAACATGTATATCTCATGGATAATTGTCAACACAAAGTAATATAATAAGTGCAATAAGTAAACATGTAAGAATCAGTGCACACAGTTGACACAAGTGTTTGCTTCTAAGATAGAAAGAAATAGGTAAACTGACTCAACATAAAGTAAAAGAAAGGCCCTTCGCAGAGGGAAGCAGGGATTACTCATGTGTTAGAGCTTTTTATTTTGAAAGCATGGAAACAATTATGTCAACGGTAGTAATAATTCATATGTGTTATGTATAAAACCTCCTATAAGTTGCAAGCCTCATGCATCGAATACTAATAGTGCCCGCACCTTGTCCTAATTAGCTCGGACTTCCATGGATTATCATTGCATTACATATGTTTCAACCAAGTGTCACAAAGGGGTACCTCTATGCCACCTGTACAAAGGTCCAAGGAGATAAATTGCATTTGATTTCTCGATTTTGATAGATCTCAACTTGAGGATATCCATACCGGGACAACATAGAAAACAGATAATGGACTCCTCTTTTATGCTTTAAGCATTCAACAACAGGTAATATTCTCATAAGAGATTTGAGGATTAATGTCCAAGCTGAAACTTCCACCATGATACATGGCTTTGGTTGGCGGCCCAATGTTCTTCTCTAACAATATGCATACTCAAACCATTTCAATCATGGAAAATCTCCCTTACTTCGGACAAGACGAACATGCATAGCAACTCACATGATATTCAACAAAGGTGTAACAGGTTGATGGCGTCCCCAGATAACATGGTTACCGCTCAACAAGCAACTTATAAGAACTAAGATACATGAGCGACATATTCCTTACCACAATAGTTTTTTAGGCTACTTTCCCATGAGCTATGTATTGCAAAAACAAGGGATGAATTTTTGAAAGGTTTTAAAGGTAGCACACAAGCAATTTACTTGGAATGGCAGAAAAATACCACATAGTAGGTAGTTATGGTGAACACAAATGGCATAGGTTTTGGCTCAAGGTTTTGGATGCACGAGAAGCATTCCCTCTCGGTACAAGGCTTTGGCTAGCAAGGTTGTTTGAAGCAAACACAAGTATAAACCGGTACAACAAAACTTACATAAGAACATATTGCAAGCATTATAAGACTCTACACTGTCTTCCTTGTTGCTCAAACACTTTTACCGGAAAATATCTAGACCTTAGAGAGACCAATCATGCAAACCAAATTTCAACAAGCTCTACGGTAGTTCTCCACTAATAGATTTAAACTACATGATGCAAGAGCTTAAACATGATCTACTTGAGAGCTCAAAACAATTGCCAAGTATCAAATTATTCAAGACAATATACCAACTACCACATGAAGCATTTTCTGTTTCCAACCAAATAACAATAAGTGCTGAGGCTTTCAGCTTTCGCCATGAATATTAAAGTAAAACGAAGAACACAAGTGTTCAAATAAAAAAGCGGAGCGTGTCTCTCTCCCACACAAGCATGATAGGATCCGATTTATTCAGAGAATGAAAATAACAAAACGAAAATAAAATCACACATACGCTCCAAGTAAAGTGCATAAGATGTGACGGAATTAAAATACAGTTTCACTAGAGGTGACCTGATAAGTTGTTGATGAAGAAGGGGATGCCTTGGGCATCCCCAAGCTTAGACGCTTGAGTCTTCTTGAAATATGCAGGGATGAACCACGGGGGCATCCCCAAGCTTAGACTTTTCACTCTTCATATCTTATCATCCTCCTCTCTTGATCCTTGAAAACTTCCTTCACACCAAACTCAAAGCAATCTCATTAGAGGGTTAGTGCATAATCAAAAATTCACATGTTCAGCAAGGACACAATCATTCCCAACACTTCTGGACATTACCCAAGGTTACTGAAGTTTAATGGAGCAAAGAAATCCACTCAAACACAGTAAAAGAGGCAATGCGAAATAAAAGGCACAATCTGTCAAAACAGAACAGTCTGTAAACACGAATTTTTTCGAGGCACTCAACATGCTCAGATGGAAAAACTCCAGTTGAATGAAAGTTGCGTACATATCTGAGGATTATGCATGAATGTTTTCAGCATTTTACGAGTTTCCTACAGAGAGATCAACTCAAATTCGTGACAGCTAAAAATCTGTTCTGCAGCGTAAATACAAATCTAGTATCAACTTTCTATCAAAGACTTTACTTGGCACAAAAACGAAATAAACATCATAAGGAGAGGTTGCTACAATAGTAACAACTTCCAAGACACAACAAAACAGTAGCAAAATAAAAACATGGGTTATCTCCCAAGCAGTGCTTTCTTTATAGCCATTAAGATGGGCTCAGTAATTTTAATGATGCTCTCGCAAGAAATAAGAGTTGAAGCAAAAGAGAGAATCAAAAGCATATAAGAAACACTTTTAAGTCTAACCCACTTTCTATGAAAATGAATCTTGTAAATAAACAAGTCATGTAAGCATAATGCAATAAGCATAGGAAAACAAGACAAGCGCAACTTCAAGATTTTAAGAAAAAAGAGAGGTGTTTTAGTAACATGAAAATCCCTACAACCATATTGTCCTCTCTCATAAAGATTTTCAGTAGCATCATGAACAAACTCAACAATATAACTATCACATGAAACATTCTTATCAGGAGCTACATGCATAAACTTATTACTCTCCACATAAGCATAGTCATTACTATTAATTGTAGTGGGAGCAAATTCAATAAGATAGCTATCATTATTATTCTCATCACCATAATCATCATATATAGGAGGCTTATTGTAATCATAATTAATTTTCTCCTCAATAGTAGGTGGACTGAAAATATGATAGTCATCATTGTAATCATCATACATAGGAGGTAAAGTATCATCAAAGTAAATTTTCTCCTCCATGCTTGGGGGACTAAAAATATCATGCTCCTCAAAACCAGCTTCCCCAAGCTTAGAATTTTCCATAGCATTAGCAACAATGGTGTTCAAAGCATTCATACTAATAACATTGCCATTAGCATGCATATAAAGTTCCATAGGTTTTTTAATTTTCTCTTCAAACATGTCATGTCCTAACTCAAGATAAATACTATAAAGATCTCTAATATTTTTGTGTTTTTCCATTAAGCCTAACTAGTGAAATAAAAACAAGAAACAAAAAGATATAATTGCAGAATCTAAAGGAAATAGCTTCGAGCACTCACACACCGGCAACAGTGCTAGGAAATAGCTTAGTAGTCGGAGGATGTGAATACCTTTTACCTTACCTCCCCGTCAACGGCGCCAGAAAATATTTGTTGCCGTGGGAGTTGGAAATCCCTGGGGTGTAACTTTTCTTCAGAGTCCCCGGCAATGGCGCCATAAAATAGCTTGATGTCTACGTGTGCTTCTATTCTTGTAGACAGTGTTGGGCCTCCAAGAGCAGAGGTTTGTAGAACAACAGCAAGTTTCCCTTAAGTGAATCACCCAAGGTTTATCGAACTCAGGGAAGTAGAGGTCAAAGATATCCCTCTCAAGCAACCCTGCAATTAAGATACAAGAAGTCTCTTGTGTCCCCAACACACCTAATACAGTTGTCAGATGTATAGGTGCACTAGTTCGGCGAAGAGATAGTGAAATACAAGTAATGTGGATGATTATAAGTAGCAATTGCAATCTGAAATAAAAATGGCAGCAATCGAACATGTATCAGAACTTGTTGGAAACGGTGTTTCAATGCTTAGAAACAAGGCCTAGGGATCATACTTTCACTAGTGGACACTCTCAACAATGATCACATAATTGAATAAATAAATGCTACTCTCAAACACTCTCTTGTTGGATAACAAACACCATTCATTGTGTAGGGCTACAAAAGCACACCTCAACCCGGAGTAAACAAGCTCCACAACGTCATAAAGGAATCACACACGATGCGCACACTATCACCATCACACCGTGGAGAGTGACTCCGGAGTTCATATTAAAGTAACCTCTAAAGTGCATAATAGACAAGAGTAACATCTACATATTCAACTAGATTACAAAGCTCATGATCACATAGAGATCACACCATGGGAGAGAGAGATGAACCACATAGCTACCGGTAGAGCCCTCAGCCTCGGGGGAGAACTACTCCCTCCTCATCATGGGAGACAGCAACGACGATGAAGATGGCGATGGAGTCAATGGAGCTGGATTCCGGGTGCACTTCCCCGTCCCGCGGCGTGCCGGAACAGAGACTTCTGTCCCCCGAACTTGGCTTCGCGATGGCGGCGGCTACGTAACTTTTCGTGGAGGAAGACCGATTCCTTAGGTTTTTCGCATCTGGGAGAATATATAGGCGGAAGGGCAGCGTCGGTGGAGTCCCGAGGGGCCCACCCCATATGGCGGCGCGGCCAGAGGTGGGGACGCGCCCCCCTATGGTGTGGCCGCCTCGTGGGTCCTCTTTGTCTCTCCTTCGGACTTCTGGAACACTCCGTGGAAAATAGGGCCGTGGGCTTTTGTTTCGTCCAATTCCGAGAATATTTCCTGTGTAGAATTTCTGAAACCAAAAACAGCAGAAAACAGAACTGGCGCTTCGACACTTGTTAATAGGTTAGTCCCGGAAAATGCATAAAAATGATATAAAGTATGAGCAAAACATGTAGCTATTGTCATAAAACTAGCATGGAACATAAGAAATTATAGATACGTTGGAGACGTATCAAACGCCACAAAGGCCTAGCCCACTTCCACTAAGGGATTTCCTCGAGGTGGAAATCGGGCCTTTACAAGGTTCTTGGGGCACACATCCACAACCGAATTGGAGGCTCCCAATATCTGTAACAACACAACAACAACAAGAACAAATCAACCACAAATAACTATGGTTTCCAAAGAGGAACACTAGCAAAGGGGCACTCAAGGATATGAGGGAGAAATGCAAATTGCTTCGGTGAAGATGTAGATCGGGGTCTTCTCCTTCGATTCTCCAAAGATCAAGAGCTTTGGATGGTTGGAGGAGGAGATCTTGTGATTCTTGTGTTTCTTGAGGTGGCTATAATGGTGGATGAACTTGGCAAGATTTGAGCAGCTTGAGGTAGAGGAAGAAGGGGTATAAATACCCCGCTCCAAAATGAGCCGTTGGAGGATATTTGGGGGCGGATAATCCGGCCTAAGTAAGGGCCGGATTATCCGACCACCACGGATTATCTGGCCCTCTGGAAAAGTCCGGCCAAATATCCGGCCTGGATCCTGGGGAGTATTGAGATCCTCGCCGAAAAGTCCTTAGTCATTTTTTCAGGGACCGGATATTTTGTAAATATCCGGCCCGGATTATCCGACCTGGTAATATTTTCCTGGTTCCTTTTCTCATGTTTCTCCACTCAAATTCAACCACATATATATATATATAAATTCTGCACTAACTCAACACAAATTAGTGTATCACATATATTGTCATCAAACATTCAAAACTATAAACCGAGAGGTGTTCTTTCAATCTCCCCCTTTTTAGTGTTTGATGACAATATACAGATTTGCTCCTACATGTGTGCATATAAGTAATTTGCATTTGAATACAAATGCACAACATATAGGTGTGAGGTGCCTCAACACAAAAGATATCCATCATGAGCTAAAAAGAGACATAGTCATATATAGTTGAGACAAAGTGATAGAGGTCATACCAATATGGAGATATATAATACTAGACATTTTAAATAACACACCATATCATAAACCTTGGTCTCAACATATAGAATTCCCATAATGAATTCCGAAATCCTTAACAATATGTCTCACAACCACATAAAGAACATAGTTTTATGTAACCAAACCAAGCCAAATAGTTTAAACAAATGATAAAAAGAGGACACGAGCAATAAAGGATGGTAAACACATATGCTTGTGCCTGATGACCCACAAGTATAGGGGGTGTATCGTAGTATCTTCGATAAGTAAGAATGTCGATCCCAACGAGGAGCAGAAGGTGTTGACAAGCAGTTTTGATGAAGGATTCACTGTAATGCTCACAGACAAGTATTCGGGGGGTTTTGATGTAACGGATGAATAAAGTACGAGTAAGTAAAATGCGAGAGAAATAATTGCAGCGAGTGGCCCAATCCTTTTTAGCACAAAGGACAAGCCGGTTTGTTTACTTATAATGACCAAACGTTCTCGAGGACACACGGGATTTTAGTCTAGTGCTTTCGCTACATACGAGCTGATTAATCTTCATTGTTTTGATAAGTGTTGTGTGGGTGAACCTATGCTAATGTACCGCCCTTCCTAGGACTAATACATACTTGTGATTATACCCCTTGCAAGCATCCGCAACTACAAGAAAGTAATTAAGATAAATCTAACCACAGCCTTAAACTGCGAGATCCTGCGATCCCTCCCGCATCGATATACCAACGGGGGTTTAGGTTTCGTCACTCCGGCAACCCCGCAATTGGCAAACGAGTACAAGATGCATTCCCCTAGGCCCATAAATGGTGAAGTGTCGTGTAGTCGACGTTCACACGACACCACTAGAAGAATAACACCACAACTTAAATATCATAACATTGAATATTACTCAACCATAGTTCACTACTAACAATTAGACTTCACCCATGTCCTCAAGAACTAAACGAACTACTCACGAGACATCATATGGAACATGATCAGAGGTGATATGATGATGAATGACAATCTGAACATAGACCTTGGTTCAATGGTTCCACTCAATAGCATAAACAACAAGCGAGAAATCGATGCGGGAGAGTTTCCCCTATCAAACAATCAAGATCAAACCCAAATTGCTACAGCGGTGACGATGTCCAGCGGTGGAGATGGCGGTGATGATGGTGGAGATGGTGATGATGGTGATGGAGATGATGTCCAGCTCGATAGCGGTGACGATGGCGTCGATTTCCCCCTCCGGGAGGGAATTTCCCCGGCGGATTCCTGCCCGCCGGAGAGCTCTTTTCTCTCTGGTGTTCTCCGCCCCGCAGGCGGGCCGTAACCCTTCGTGAGGATTCCTCCGTGGCTTAGGTCTTCGGGACGAAGGGTTTCGCGAAGAAAAGGAGGCGAAAGAGGCCGAGGGGGCCCCACACCACATGGTGGCGCGGCCAGGCCATGGGCCGCGCCACCCTATGGTGTGGGCCCACCTTGGGTCCAACTGGCTCCCCCTTCTGGCTTCCTCCGTCATCTGGAAAAATAGGATTTTTGGTAAAACTTCCTTCCACAGTTGATCTTCCGAAATATTGCATCCTGACGGTGCTTTTTCCAGCAGAATCCCGGCTCCGGTGCTCGATCTCCAAATAATCATGAAACATGCAAAATAGATGAAATAACATAAGTATTGTGTCCCAATATGAAATATATCAATGAATAACGAGCAAATTATGATATAAAATAGTGATGCAAATTGGACGTATCAACTCCCCCAAGCTTAGACTTCGCTTGTCCCCAAGCGAAACCGAACTCGGTAAACGGGACCACATGTTTATGGAGTGAAGAGTCGATAAATAAAATACGGACAAGAAGCATCATATTCATTCACACAAGACATTATAGTAAACAACTTCCTCATATAATTCAACTTGAAACAAGTATAAGGTAATCACAAATAAAGGTGCATAAGGAATCATAATTGGTGATGGCAAACTTTGTTCTTGGTCAGAGAACATTTAACAGATTATATTCATCTATTGAGCAACGCTCTCATATTAAAGCTTATGGTAAACTTGCATACTCAATCATATTAATCATTGATGACTTTCAAAACTATATTCATTCAAGGTAAAACTTGTACTAAACAAGAAAGAGTAAAGACATGATGAAGCAAATCACAATATAATGGTTTGATCACAACAACTCAAATGCTTGCTTGAGATGGAGGGAAATAGGTTTACTGACTCAACATAAAGTAAAAGACAGGCCCTTCGCAGAGGGAAGCAGAGATTAAATCATGTGCTAGAGCTTTTTCAGTTTTGAAATCATATGAAGAGAATAAAAGTAAAGTTTTGAGAAGTGTTTGTTGTTGTCAACGACTTGTAGCGGGTACTCTAACCCCCTTGCCAAACAGACCTCCAAAGAGCGGCTCCCATGAAGGACGTTATCTCTACCGAGCAAGGTAGATCATCCCTCTTCTCTTTTGTTTACACATGTATTTTAGTTTATTTAAGGACGACACTCCCCCCAACCTTTGCTTACACAAGCCATGGCTAACCGAATCCTCGGGTGCCTTCCAACAATCTCATACCATGGAGGAGTGTCTATTGCAAAATTAAGTTGCTTACTGATGAATCAGGGCAAAACATGTGAAGAGAATTATTAATGAAGGTTAATTAATTGGGGGTGGGAACCCCGTTGCCAGCTCTTATTGCAAAATTATAGGATAAGTGGATGAAGCCACTAGTCCTTTAGTGGAGGCTTCCTAACAAGACTGAAAGATAAAACACCACATACTTCCTCATGAGCTATAAAACATTGACACAAATAAGAAGTAATAAGTTTTGAATTGTTTAAAGGTAGCACATGAAGTATTTACTTGGAATGGCGATGAAAATACCATGCGAGTAGGTAGATATGGTGTACACAAATGGCATAGGTTTGGGTTCAAGTATGGATGCACGAGAAGTATTCCCTCTCAGTACAGGTCTTTGGCTAGCAAGGTTAATTAGCAAGCATAAGAGTTGAAGGAAACAAACAAATATACATGTGATAGAAACAATCATGCATCTTACTTGTAAGCACAAACAGTTTTAACTTTAGAATACTAAGCTAAGAACTGATAAGAAAGATAATAACATCTTCTACATTTGCTTCCTCTATTCTTCTTAAACTCAAAGTGTTGTTGCTATTGACCATTGCTAAGTTTGCCAAAACCAAATAGATTAACTCAATGCTCCCAAAGTGGTACCAATACTAAAATCAAGATCAATCATATAGTAGAAATTGCAAACTAAAATAAGGTGTGCAATATGTAAATGATAAGACTTCTCATTAATATTCCATAACGATAACTCACACCAAGGGATACATAGACAAACTAAAGGAGAGATACTTCCACACTCGCAACCCATCTCATACGATAACTTCCCTACTCATGATATGACACTACTTGATAGTAAAAAGTAAAAGGTAATGATAATGTGATACCGCGGCACTCCCCCAAGCTTGGAACAAACCAAGGGGATGCCAATACCGATGATGGATTACTCCTTTGGCGATGGTGGTGATGAATCCCTTATGCGCTTCTTACAGATCTCCTTCAGCTTCAGCTTCTCAGCTTAGCGGATCCGCACTAAGTCTCGAAGAGATTCATTGTTATCCGAAGTCGGCGATGGCGAACTCCGTGACGGGCATCAAGTAATATCCCGAAGCATTCTACGGAGTCGGCAATTCTCCTCCCCGAGTATCTCCACTTCTCTTCTTAGAGCCCGGTATTGACCACAAAACTCATCGGTAGTCCGCGAGCTTCTTCCAACACAGGGAAGGAGTCGAGGCTAAGAGCGGGTGGTAAAGGTCCCTGCAAGTTATGAGAAAAAGAACGTCGAGTGTCAACAGATCCCACCAAGATTTGCTTGCTCCCAACGGCTTGCCGCTCTTGTCTTGATGGCACCCTCTCCACTTCTTCCTTCGAAGGCCCTTTGCCCTTGTTGTCGGAGGCCATGGTGCCTCTAAACTGAAAACAGATCCTGAAAGAAACAGCTCGAAACAAAACACGTCGAGAGAACGATATACGGACCTCCAGGGGTCCGGGGGATTTTATAATAAAAATTATCAGAACAAACGGAAAGTACCAGATCGAACTAGAGTCGGAAAGGGGAAACGAGGCGGCCAGACCATAGGTCGGCGCGGGCCCAGGTCAGGCCGCGCCGGCCTATGGTGGCACGCCCTCGTGCGTCCTTTCCACTCCGTTTCGAACTCGTAATTTTTCTTATTTTCCAAAAACAACAAAAGTAATGTTCGGAAAGTAAATCGCGAACTTTTCACTACGAGTACTGTTACCTATTCAAAGTCGAGTTCTGGCGGACTGTCAATTTGTCCCTTGATGAAAGCCTCCGGTGTTTCCACTCGAATAATATCAACATCAACATTATAAGAATCACCTGAGATATAATGCTTGAGTCTTTGTCCATTCACCACTTGCGTAGCATTGCCTTGGAGAGAGCTAATTTTAATTGCTCTCGAACGATACACCTCCTCAACAACATATGGTCCTTCCCATTTCGAGAGTAATTTCCCTGCAAAGAATCTGAGACGAGACCGATACAATAGGACTTTATCCCCAATATTAAACTCTCTTTTGATGATCCTTCTATCATGCCATTTTTTTACTTTTTCTTTAAAGAGTTTAGCATTTTCATAAGCTTCACTTCTCCATTCATCTAGAGAACTTAATTGTAGCAACCTCTTATCACCAGGCAAGTTTAGGATCTTTATTTAATTCTCTAACAGCCCGATAAGCTTTGTGTTCTAGTTCTAAAGGTAAATGACAAGCTTTTCCGTAAACCATTTTATAAGGTGACATTCCCATGGGGTTTTTATAAGCAGTTCTATAAGCCCATAGTGCGTCTTTCAATTTACTAGCCCAATTCTTTCTAGATTTATTAACGGTTTTCTCGCAAGATAGATTTAATTTCTCTATTTGATAATTCTACTTGACCACTACTTTGAGGGTGATAAGCGAAGCAATTCTATGATTAATACCATACTTAGCAAGAGTTTTTCTAAAACCTCCATGAATAAAATGAGAACCTCCATCAGTCATAATATATCTAGGTACTCCAAATCTAGGAAAAATAATATCTAAAAGCATTTTTAAAGAGGTCTCACCATCAGCACTTTTTGTAGGTATGGCTTCCACCCATTTAGTAACATAATCAACAGCAACAAGTATATGAGTGTTACCTTTTGAAGAGGGAAAAGGTCCCATGAAGTCAAATCCCCAACAATCAAACGGTTCAATAACAAGAGTATAATTCATAGGCATTTCATTGCGTACGGAGATATTACCAACCCTTTGACATTCATCACAAGATAAAATAAACTTCCTTGCATCTTTAAAGAGAGTTGGCCAATAAAAACCTGATTGTAGAACCTTTTGCGCGGTTCTATCTCCGGCGTGATGTCCTCCATAAGCACTGCCATGACATTTACTCGGTATCTCTTGTTGTTCATATTCGGGAACACACCTTCGCATAATACCATCCACTCCTTCTTTATATAAGTGTGGGTCATCCCGAAATAATGCCTCAAGTCATAAAAGAATTTCCTCCTCTCGCTGAGCTGAAAAGGTTGGAGGCAAGTACTTGGAAACAATAAAGTTAGCATAATCGGCATACCAAGGACTATCTCGCGAACTCACCTTTATTACGACTAATTGTTCATTTGGAAAACTATCATTAACGGGAACAGGATCATAAGCAATATTTTCCAATCTAGACAAATTATCAGCAACAGGATTATCAAGCACCTTTCCTATCTACAATATGTAAATCAAATTCTTGCAAAAGAAGTACCCATCTAATAAGCCTCGGCTTAGCATCTTTCTTCGTCATAAGGTATCTAATTGCAAGCATGATCGGTATGAATTGTAACTTTTGAATCAACAATATAAGATCTAAATTTATCACAAGCAAAGACTACAGCTAACAATTCTTTTTCAGTAGTAGCATAATTTCTTTGAGCAGCGTCAAGAGTCTTGCTAGCATAATGAATAACATTTAATTTTTTATCTACTCGCTGTCCAAGAACATCGCCTACAGCAAAATCACTAGCATCACACATAATCTCAAATGGTAAATTCCAATCGAGAGGTTCAACTATAGGAGCAGCTTGTTAAGGCTTTCTTTAGAGTTTCAAAAGCTTCCTTACAATCATCATCAAAAACAAAAGGTACATCTTTTTGAAGAAGATTAGTAAGAGGCTTTGAAATCTTGGAGAAATCTTTAATAAATCTCCTATAAAACCCAAAGATGACCAAGAACACTACGAATACCTTTAACATCCCTTGGATAGGGCATCTTCTCAATAGCTTCAACTTTAGCTCTATCAACTTCGATACCTCTCTCGGAAATTTTATGTCCCAATACAATTCCTTCATTAACCATAAAGTGGCATTTCTCCCAATTAAGAACAAGGTTAGTTTCTTCACATCTCTGCAGAACTTTATCAAGGTTTCGCAAGCAACTATCAAAAGAATTCCCATAGACAGAAAAATCATCCATGAATACTTCCACAATACTCTCACAAAAACCATGAAAGATAGCGAGACATGCATCTTTGAAAAGTAGCAGGAGCATTACATAAACCAAAAGGCATACGCCTATAAGCATAAGTTCCATAGGGACAAGTAAAAGTGGTTTTCTCTTGATCTTTAGCTTTAAAAGCAATTTGTGAAAACCCAGAATAACCATCAAGAAAGCAAAAATGAGTATTTTTAGATAACCTTTCTAGCATTTGATCAATAAATGGTAAAGGGTAATGATCTTTCTTAGTAACTTTATTAACTTTTCGATAATCAATGCACATTCTATACCCTACAGCTACTCTTTGAGGTATGAGCTCATCATTATCATTAGGCACAACAATCATTCCTCCTTTCTTAGGAACACAATGCACAGGACTAACCCATCTACTATCAGCAATAGGATATATAATACCAGCTTCAAGAAGTCGTAATACCTCATTTCTTACCACATCCTTCATCTTGGGAATTAGACGACGCCGAGGTTCAACAACCGGCTTCGCATCATCTTCCATATTAATGGCATGTTGGCAAATAGAGGGAGAAATCCCCTTCAAGTCATCAAGAGTATAGCCAATAGCACCTCGGTGTTTCTTCAATATTTGCAATAATCTTTCTTCTTCAAACTCTCGTAAGCTTAGAACTAATAATAACAGGATGTATTTTCTTATCATCAATATGAGCATATTTAAGATTATCAGTGCAAAGGCTTTAAATCAAAAACAGGATCTTCCTTTGGTGGCAGTGTTGTACCCAAGTCTTCCACCGGTAAATCATGCTTGAGAATAGGTTGGCGAAGAAAAATCTCCTCAAGCTCATCTCTTTCTTTCCTAAAAACTTCGCTCTCGCTATCCTCCAAATGTTGTCGCAAAGGATTATTAGGAACAAGAACAATAGATGCACACTCGCTCCATTTTAAAATCATTACTAGGCAAATCAGCTTTATAAGGAGTTTTAGTAAATTTAGAGAAGTTAAACTCATAAGATTCACCAACGAAATTTGGTCAAAATTTTCTCTTTCTTGCAATCTATAATAGCTCCACAAGTATTTAGAAAAGGTCTACCAAAAATGATAGGACAATAATCACTAGCAAGCAGAACCAAGTACCAAAAAGTCGACAGGATATTTAATCTTACCACATAGAACTTCCACATCTCGAACAATACCAATTGGAGAAATAGTTTCTCTATTAGCCAGCTGAATAACCACATCAATATCTTCAAGTTCACAAGAATCAATTTCGTGCATAATCTCCGTGTATAGCTCATAAGGTATAGCACTAACACTTGCACCAATATCACATAGACCATAATAGCAATGATCACCAATTTTAACAGATAGCATAGGAACACTAGCTTGTTTGGGTTTATTAATATGTGAAACAATATTAGAAGCATCTTCACAGAAAATAATATGACCATCCTCTACATTTTCAGTCACAAGATCTTTAACTATGGCAACAAAGAGGTTCAACTTTTATTTGTTCTTCAGGTTCTCTAGGTTTCTTTTCACTTTTATGAACCGCACTATTTATAACAGAGTACTCTTTCATTTTAGCAGGAAAAGGAGTTTTTTCAATATAAGCTTAAGGAATAACACGATCAGCCAGCTTCAACTACAACACACTTATTAACAGATGAATCAATTTTATCTTTATACGGTTCATGATACTTATCAAAATTCTTCTTAGGCAATTCATAATGAGAGGCAAAAGCTTTATAAAGGTTTGCAAGCAACTTGAGAATCAAGACCATATGTAGCACTAATATTACGAAATGTATCAGCATCCATAAAAGCTTCAATGCATTTATAATCATAAATTATACCTGATTCTCTATCTTTGTCGTTCTCCCAACCTTCAGTATTTTCTTGGATCCGATCAAGAAGGTCCCTTTTAAACTCTTCTTTATTGCGCGTAAATGACCCAGAACAAGAAGTATCCAGCAAGGTCTTGTCTTGAAAAGAAGGTCTTGCATAGAAATTATCAATAATAACATTACCAGGAAGCTCATGAATGGGGCATTTGAGCATTAAAGACTTCAATCTCCCCCAAGCTTGGGCAATACTCTCTCCATCATGAGGCCGTAAATTATATATGCGGTTCCGATCTTTGTGAATTTCACTTGGAGGATAAAATTTGGAATAAAATAAAGGCACAATGTCCTCCCAATCAAGAGAATCACCATTCTTCAGCAATTTATACCAATGCGCCGCTTTACCGCATGCAACGATATAGAGAATAGCTTCTTCCTAACTTCATTCATAGCAATACTCGCACATTTGAATAACCCGCATAATTCATGCAAAAACAGTAAATGATCACCAGGATGGACAGCTCCATCCCCTTCATAGCGGTTATCCATAACATGTTCAATAATTTTCGTAGGTATTTTATATGGTATTACTTCCTCACCCGGCGCCTCATCCACTACCGTTGCAGTGAGTAGTAGATTTCCCAAATAGAAATTGAAGAGAAGATCTCTCCATAATGACTTATAGCAAGCAAAGTAAATAAAATCAGCACAAACAAGTAAAGGTTTTCCTTACCAATTCCACTTACCAATAGCGCTTCACTCCCGGCAACGGCGCCGTAAAATAGTCTTGATGACCCACAAGTATAGGGGGTGTATCGTAGTATCTTCGATAAGTAAGAATGTCGATCCCAACGAGGAGCGAAGGTGTTGACAAGCAGCTTTGATGAAGGATTCACCGTAATGCTCACTGTACAAGTATTAGGGGGTTTTGATGTAACATATGAATAAAGTACGAGTAAGTAAAATGCGAGAGAAATAATTGCAGCGAGTGGCCCAATCCTTTTTAGCACAAAGGACAAGCCGGTTTGTTTACTTATAATGACCAAACGTTCTCGAGGACACACGGGATTTTAGTCTAGTGCTTTCGCTACATACATCTGATTAATCTTCATTGTTTTGATAAGTGTTGTGTGGGTGAACCTATGCTAATGTACCGCCCTTCCTAGGACTAATACATACTTGTGATTATACCCCTTGCAAGCATCCGCAACTACAAGAAAGTAATTAAGATAAATCTAACCACAGCTCTTAAACTCGAGATCCTCGCGATCCCTCCCCGCATCGATATACCAACGGGGGTTTAGGTTTCGTCACTCCGGCAACCCCGCAATTGGCAAACGAGTACAAGATGCATTCCCCTAGGCCCATAAATGGTGAAGTGTCGTGTAGTCGACGTTCACACGACACCACTAGAAGAATAACACCACAACTTAAATATCATAACATTGAATATTACTCAACCATAGTTCACTACTAACAATTAGACTTCACCCATGTCCTCAAGAACTAAACGAACTACTCACGATACATCATATGGAACATGATCAGAGGTGATATGATGATGAATGACAATCTGAACATAGACCTTGGTTCAATGGTTCCACTCAATAGCATAAAAAACAAGCAGAAATCAGTACCGGGAGAGTTTCCCCTATCAAACAATCAAGATCAAACCCAAATTGCTACAGATGGTGACGATGTCCAGCGGTGGAGATGGCGGTGATGATGGTGGAGATGGTGATGATGGTGATGGAGATGATGTCCAGCTCGATAGCGGTGACGATGGCGTCGATTTCCCCTCCAGGAGGGAATTTCCCCGCGGATTCCCCGCCCGCCGAGAGCTCTTTTCTCTCTCGGTGTTCTCCGCCCGCGAGGCGGCCGTAACCCTTCGTGAGGATTCCTCTCGTGGCTTAGGTCTTCGGGACGAAGGGTTTCGCGAAGAAAAGGAGGCGAAAGAGGCCGAGGGGGCCCCACACCACATGGTGGCGCGGCCGGGCCATGGGCCGCGCCACCCTATGGTGTGGGCCCACCTCGGGTCCAACCGGCTCCCCTTCTCGGCTTCCTCCATCATCCGGAAAAATAGGATTTTTGGTAAAACTTCCTTCCACAGCTGATCTTCCGAAATATTGCATCCCGACGGTGCTTTTTCCAGCAGAATCCCGGCTCCGGTGCTCGATCTCCAAATAATCATGAAACATGCAAAATAGATGAAATAACATAAGTATTGTGTCCCAATATGAAATATATCAATGAATAACAGCAAATTATGATATAAAATAGTGATGCAAATTGGACGTATCAGTGCCCTACCCATGCAAATCCCGTAGGATACCTAAATATAACACTTCTCCCCCTTTGGCATCGAAACACCAAAAAAGGGGAAAGCATGATGCTACTCGTCCCATTAAGATCACTCGGAGCCCGACTCGGACTCATACTCGTCAGCACTGTCAGCGCACTGGTGGAGACTCGCGAGAGATGTTGCTCCTCTGAAGACCCTGCTCGATGTCAGACCACTGAACCTGAGAAGAGTGCCACCCACTATAGGCGGGGTGAACAAGAGGCTGAGGAGGAGGCCCTTGCTCACCACTGAGCCTGTGTAGAATGACCGCCTGAGTATGTTGTATCTCTGCGCGCTGACGGCTGGACTCAAAGTTCTCCTTATGAATCTCAATGTTCATACAAAAAACATTGCGCTGGAACCAGTTGAGTTTCTTCACTTGCTTCTGGATGAGGGGAGTAGCAATAGGACGACCGGGTGCAAAGGCACTAGAGCGGGCATCTCCCATAAACGATCATCAACTGGTGCAACCGGGGCAGCTGTCTTCCTCTTGACATATGCCTTCTTGAAATTGTGACTCTCAAAAGGAAACTGACTCCACAACAGTGCTATTGATGAGAAGTTGTATGTAAGGAGCATATGGCATAGATGTCCGGGAAACCATGGCATCATGAATCTCATGAAAGATATAGTCCATGACATCAAGTGTGAAGTATGTGGTCTCATCACCATCCCGTGCACGCTCAAAGGTGAGACGAAGAAGGTCCACGAGAGCACCTCGGAGAGCGTCATTGTTCCCACCACTTGGAGCAATGGTGGCTCTGAAGAAGCGAAGCAGCTGACCATAAATAGGTAAAAGTCCAGTGATAGTGCGAACTGCTCCAGTCCGGTCATAGAGATCGTAGAGCACATCCTTATCAGTTCTCTCTGGGCCATGAAGACGGTGACCACCTTCAAAGGGATAGCCAAGAATCTCAGCAAACCTGTGGAAGGAGGCCTCACAGGGAGAAGAGCCAGACATCCACTGCATGGTGCGCTCCTCGTCCTTCTTGAAAGCGAGAGTAGCATAAAATTGCTTGATCAGAGGAATACTGAAAGCACACTGGACCTTCATGAGCTTGTGCAATCGCATCCTCTCGGTAACCCAAATAGCATCCTCAAAATGATTATTCTGTGAGAGGAGTTCCACATCAATAGCTTGCATTGGCCTCACCTTCTTCATGGGCTGATAGATGTCCTTGTAAATAAAAATATGTTCCATGCACCAAAAGCGGGGATCCTCAATGTCCAGGTCCCCCTCGACATCCTCATACCAATTCTTCTGTCTGAGGGCAGCATATGAGATAAGATCCATGTTCTTGTAATTCTCCCTTGTTTCCTTGCCTTTACGCTTCAGAGTGGCGGACTTCCTGGGAGCGTTCTGACCCAACTCATCACTTGACCGAGATTCCCGAGTGCGCCTCCGAGAACCACTACCTGTGATAGACAAAGATGGATAGCATGTAGGAGAGAAATCTCATAAGTCATGTATTGATACAGTACTGTACTATATATGCATACTAGGAGTCGGTAATGGTTTAGACACGGCAGATCGAGACAAACTGCAGCAGCAACAACTCTCCAGGCCGGATAATCCGGTGTCCCCAAGGGGCGGATAATCCGGCCAGGCCGGATAATCCGGTCACCGCGGGGGGCGGATAACCCGGCCCTGCGAATCTGCAGAAAATTCGAGCAAAACCTTGTCTAGAACCAGATCAGCCTCATAGCATGTAAATGTAGTACTCTACACATGATTTGGAACAACTAGACAACATCTCTACCAAGAAAATAGCACATATAACTCACAACTCCTAGGGTTAGGGATTGTGAGTCATACCCTCATCCATTGGAGGAATCGCTTGATGGAGATGAAAGCTAGGAAGGAGGAGCACCCGATCCGGCCAAAAACTTTGAGAGGGGGCGGACGGGGAGGCTCCGACGAGGAGGAGAAGCTCTGGTGGCTTGAGAGGAGAGGAGAGAGGCACGTGGGGGATCTGGTTGTTAGGCAACCGTCCACCCCGCGACCTCGTCCCCAAATCTCCAAATCCTGCCAGGCCGGATAATACGGCCCAAACTAGGGGCGGATAATCCGGCCTAGCCGGATATTCCGGTGTCTGCTCGGGTCGGATTATCGGGTGTTCTGGAAAAATTTCAGAACACGGGAAATCAGGCCTATCTTTGTTGGTTATTTGCACATACACATATGTGATGTAATATAATATCACGCCACATATAGGATGCAAATTGACCAATAAGATGAGACAACCACGAACATCCGACTGAAGCCACTTAAACTCCAAGTTTTTACCAAAACATGACTTAAGAGCAAGATGGAAATGGCTTATAGATGAGTGTTGGCTTGGGTTTATATAGCACAAACTGTTAATGGTACATGATCACTCAAGTTTGCAAGATATGAGCAAATAAAAGCCAAACTAGAGTGATTTCCCATAAGAACATGTAGATGTCAAATAAAATCCATTTAAGATCCAAATAACCCAACTCTTCACAAAGAAGAGTGTGGTGGCCTAGGCCACCATGTATGAGTGTTATGGTATGGCACCGCGAAGATATATCTTGGGCCCAAAACCAATACTCGTCATTGAAGCTCACATATCAACACATGATATAAAGAGAATGATTTCTTACTATCGGCATTATGAGGGGAGGGATAGCTCAATAGTTTAAACCGCACTCCCCCTATTTCCATGCCCACATCTAAACCAAATAGAGTTTTGAGAAGAAGGTGCGTTTGCAATATGGTCAAGCTATACTCCTTGAATCAATGATATTTAGCTAATTCCTAAAATAGCAAAACCTTGCTTCATCAAGAGGCTTCGTGAATATATCGGCGAGTTGATCTTTGGTTGGAACATAGCATAGCTCAATATCACCACGGGCAACATTATCCCTAATGAAATGATTCCGGAAGGATCAACCCAAAAGGTTTTTGCATGGAATGCCAGGTCATTGTAGTGGTATTCCAAATCTTTCGGATAGGACATACTCCAAGATGCCCTATATGGTTCTTCAGGGTTCACTTGTTCCACGGTATTTACCATCAAGGCAAGGTTTGGACCTCTTGTCATTCCAAATAGCACGATTGCGAGAATCTTGAGAGTTTTGTTCGGCCACCTTGAGAGCTTGCAACTCGTGCACGACTTGTTGGGAGGTGGGAGAAGGATAGCATTCTCTCCCAAGAAGACTCTTGACATCAATGGGTTCGAAGGGCATCATGCAATCAATATACTTGTCCTTGATCCAAAAGTCATCAATATGTTGGGCACCCACATTCCTAAAAGCATCAGCAATATACATCTCTTGATGATCTTCATCCGTCAACCTCATGAATCCTTCGGCTTGGTTCCGAAGGGCACTATACTTGTTTCTCTTCATGCTTTCACTTCCCATGAAACTTATGGCCAAGCCCCCCAAGCTTCCTTGGCGGTTGTGAATTTCCGAACAAAGGCCAAGTCCTTTGTTCTCACACTAGTTTGAATCATGTGCAAGGCAATGGAGTTGAGTTGGTTATCAACCTCTTCTCTTCTAGTCATGATGTCGGGGTTGTAAGGCTTGTAACCTTCCATGATGATTCTCGAAAGTTCATTTGAGGCACTACAAACATGAGAGTGAAACTCAAATTGCCATGTACTAAAATCTTGAACATTAAACTTGGGTGGATCACCCCTAGTGTTTATATGAGGATGGGGAACCGGACTATCGGGAGAGCGGAAAGGTGGAGCAACGGTATTGTAGCTTGCACCCACACTTGTTGCCCTAGGAGAAGCATTGGGGGTTCTATTTTTGTCTAATTGATCACCATCCAAGGGCTTGCTATAGGAGGGTAAGGCCGAAGCATCTCCTTCTTCTAACGCACCCTTGTCCCTTTCCTCTACGATGGGAATGGCGAGGGGGGCGGCATAAGCCCGGAAAGCATTAACTTTATACTTTCCATTTGAGCGTCCATGGAGGACCTCAAAGATGTTTCCGTCGACTTAAGATCTTCCATAGAGACTGGCTTCGCTGCCCCTTCCATACCATCATCATCCGGCATACTCTTAGGCAGTTAAGTCTGAAATAAGAGCCGAGGCTCTGATACCAATTGAAAGGATCGTATGCCGCACCTAGAGGGGGTGAATTGGTGCTAACCAATTTTTAGTTCTTTTTCAATTTAGGCTTGACACAAAGGTAAATTCTCTAGATATGCAACTATGTGAATTTACCTATATGACAAGGTCAACTACTAAGCAATATAGCTAGACAAGATATAGGGGAGATAATAAGGATAGAGGTAATCGAGAGTGGAGCACGCGGAGACACAGAGATGATTCTCGTAGTTCCTTCCTTTTGATAGGAAGTACGTCTACGTTTGGAGGAGTGTGGTCGCCACGAAGGCCAGACCAACGCCACGAAGGCTTCACTCAGGTCTCCTGTGAGCAACGCCACAAAGTCCTAGCCCACTTCCACTAAGGCCCTGTTTGGTACAGGAGTATTAGCCAAGTTTCATGTGTATTATCCCGGCGCAATATCATTACACGTGAAATCATGAGTTTGTCGTTTGGCGGGCCGGTTTACGCGGGGCTCAACTCCAGAAAACTCGCCGATACACGCCGGATTGACGTGTATTCGAGATGCTCCCGGTCCCTCGCGTTTTTGTCTGGCGACGCTGACGCTCGGGGTGACGCTCCATGTGCGTCCGTGAAGACCCCCGTTTGCAACCTGGAAGGCCACAGCCGGATTCTAGCTGCTCCGCCCCATCAACCATGCTCAATCGAATCTAAGGGCATCTCCAGCGGCGCGACCCATTTTAATGTCCGCGAGCGTCCGTTTGCGTCACGCTGCGGACGCTAAAATGACCGTTTTTGTCCGCACGTCCGTTTGCGTCTGGGGTCTGCTCCAGCGGGGCGACGCATTTTTTTTCTTTTTTTACCTTTTCTCAATTAAACATAGTTTCAAAATATTACATTACATTTTGAAACATGATTTTACACAAACTAACACATAGTTAGGAACATGGTTTACACAAACTAACACATAGTTTGAACCATGGTGGACACAAATATAAAAAATTTAAAAATAGAAGCCGGTTGTGTTGATTTCCGTATGTTCGCTGCCAAGAAAGAACATTCAAGGGCACCCAATCACCCAAACTGGAAAATCCAGCGGGAGGAGATGGTGCCCTTGTTGGTTCTACCGATGAGGCGAACAGACAGAAACCTCGACTACTGGCTTCAACTGGCACGTAGCCAGATTCGCTGCAAAGAAAGAACACTCGACGTTCTAACTATCGGTGTCGGAACCGGAGTCGTCGGTGTGGTAGTGCCTGCGGCAGGCTGTGTCGTCGAACACCTTGACGATCATCTCACCGTCCCCCTCGTAGATGAAGGTGAGCTGGCAGCCGGGCTCGAGCGCGAGGTCGCGGGTGAACTTGTCCCACCCCGTGTGCAGGTACATCTTGCACTGCCCGTCGAACAGGACCTCCACGGTCCAGCGGCAGAAGTTGCAGTTGGCCTCCCGTAGCTGCAAGTGCGCCGGCTCGACGCCGTCGACGAACTCGGCGAACTTGTCCGGTAGCCGCTTGATGGCGAGTGGGTCGTCATCGATGCGGAAGAGGAACTCGAAGCAGCGCTCCTCCTGCGAGGACGAGGAGGGCGCAGGCGACGGCGAGCGTGGGGTCGTAGCTGCTCCACCACGGCGGCCCCTGCCCCGGCCACGGGGGCGCCCAGGGCCGCGGCCTCGACCGCCTCGCCGGCCACCAGGACCGGCCATGGACTTCCTTGCGGGCTTGGCTGCGTCGCAGGAACACCTAGGCGGCGCTACGCTCGAGCTTTGTGGCGGCTAGGGTTTCTTTGGAGGTCTGGATGCGGAAGAAGGCGCGCGTCCCCTTTATATAGGCCGGCGGCATGCGGTGGCCACGGGACGCGTGGCGTCGCCATTAACGTGGTTGGCGGAGGTGGGCGGCCGCTCGGCAGCCGAGGCATCGTCGCCATTAACGTGGCGCAGAGTGCCGAAGCGACGCAGCTTTGCAGTCGCTAGCGCGTTTGAGAAGACGCATCGACGCAGGGTCGCTGCCAGGCGGGCCAGCCGAAACGTCCGCCAGACACGAGCGGACGTTTCCGGACGTCCGCGGAGACGCATCCGAGGCGCATATTTGGGCCAGGTTTGCATCTCCGCGGACGGCCCGGTCACTTTGCGTCGCCCCGCTGGAACAAGCCCCAGACGCATTTCCGGTCACGGCGGACGAAAACGGTCGCTCAGCGTCCGTTTGCGTCGCGCCGCTGAAGATGCCCTAATATGTTTTACTTGATCTGGACTTGCTTAGCTAGTACTGATTCGAGTTTCTACTTTTCAATCGAATGAGCCACACTAGCAGACCTGAACTAGTACTCGAAAATTGCTTCTTTGTTTAGCTGATTCTTTGTCAACTTTGATTCCTGAATGTATCAAGTACTAGTGATTGCTCTTGGAGCATATACTTCTAAGTCGAAGAGATTGTCTGAACTGTGAAGTCAAGTCTGCTGAAATTCAAGTTCGTATCCCTATCTTCCAAATACAGAATCAATGAAGAGTATTGACGAGTGAGGGAATTTTGGTGTAACAAAGTGTTTTTGGTGATAGGAGTGTTTTCACCCAATCCCCTCCAAAAAATACTCTCAAATACTCTGTAAAACACTTTAGCCAAACAAGGCCTAAGGGATTTCCTCGAGGCGGAAATCGGGACTTTACAAGGTTCTTGGGGCACACATCCACAACCGAATTGGAGGCTCCCAATATCTGTAACAACACAACAACAACAAGAACAAATCAACCACAAACAACTAGGGTTTCCAAAAAGGAACACTAGCAAAGGGGCCCTCAAGCATATGAGGGGGAAATGCAAATCGCTTCGGTGAAGATGTAGATCGGGGTATTCTCCTTCGGTTCTCCAAAGATCAAGAGCTTTGGATGGTTGGAGGAGGAGATCTTGTGATTCTTGTGTTTCTTGAGGTGGCTCTAATGGTGGATGAACTTGGCAGGATTTGAGCAGCTTGAGGTAGAAGAAGAAGGGGGTATAAATACCCCCCTCCAAAATGAGCCGTTGGAGGATATTTGGGGGCGGATAATCGCCTAAGTAAGGGCCGGATTATCTGGCCACCCCGGATTATCTGGCCTCTGGAAAAGTCCGGCCAAATATCCGGCCTGGATCCAGGGGAGTACTGAGAGCCTCGCCGAAAAGTCCTTAGCCGTTCCGGATTATCCGGCCTGGAAATATTTTCCTGCTTCCTTTTGTCATGTTTCTCCACTCAAATTCAACCACATATATATATATATATATATATATATATATATATATATATATATAAATTTTGCACTAACTCAACACACATTAGTGTATCACATATATTGTCATAAAACATTCAAAACTATAAACCGAGAGATGTTCTTTCAGTACCTCCACACCAGCTGGGACAAGTTCACACACTCCCACGACCTCCAAGCCGGCTGCGTGCTCACATTCTGCTACCAAGGTGACGAGGAGATGAGCGTGAAGGTGTTCGACGACACGTCCTGCCGTCGGCACTACGACAACGACGACGGAGAGGAAGATGATTGAACATGGCGAGTGTTCTTTCTTTGCAGCGAATATGTCCTCCGGCCAATTGAAGCCAATGGTGTAGGTTTCTGGATGTTCTTCCCGCGCATCGAAGAACGACAACCAGACACTCTCGGAGCCAACTGGATTTTCTTGTTTGGGTGACTGAGAGTGCCTGATTGTGTTCTTTCTTGGCAGCGAACACACAAAATCTGCGAGGCCAACACTAGTTAGGTCTTCTCATTTTTGCAATGTTTTTAACATGTTCCAAACTGCATACTAGTTTGTCTAATGTTCCTTCTCACTATTGAAATGAAAATGCAAAAAAACAAAGAAGAGTTATTTTAATGTAAAAACAAGTTTGGGGGACACGTTTGGGGGCCGCGGCTGGGGAGCGACGCGCCCCAAACGTGGCACGAAGCGGAGGTGTCCCCCAAACGATCGATCCGGCGTTGTTTGGGGGACACGACTGGACTGGAGATGCTCTGAGTTGCGAGTTCCATGAACCTCTTTGTGACTCCTCCAATCGCCTATTTGTTCTAGATTATGTCGGCCATGGGAGCTCAGATCACCACTATGATGACATTCTCCTAGAAGTAGTTTATTTCAATGTTCAAGATGAACTTGAACATGCACAATTAGAAGACACAAATATTACAATAATGCTTGCTAATAAGACTCTTCGAGTTCCGGTGGGAATAATAAGAATTGTGCCTATTATGATAGGACCTTATACTTATTCCATTAATTTTGTTGTCATTGATGTGCCAATTGATTCTCATTGTCCAACTATTTTTGGAAGAACATTTCTAAGCACTGCAGGAGCTAACATTTTGATTGTAGGAAAGAAACTATCTCCCTCAAGTTTGGAGTTTTATTTCTCAAAATTCGTTCATAAACCAACAATCGAAGATTTTGAAGAAGAAGAACTTGAGGAGGAAGGTAATATCGCCAATCTTGTTGTCATCATTTATGATACCCATGAAGATGATACAGAAGTAAGTTCACTTGAAAATTAAGATGCGGCGAGAGAATTAGATAAAGAAGACATTAAAAAATATTTAGATTCCTCTCATGTGGTTGATTTCTCAACTAATGAAATATATAAAACACATGAAAGAAAGGGAGATAAAGATTTACCACTGATGGCTCCTAAGTGCATGAGATCAATTGTAGTACTTTTCAATAAGAAAGGTTATCAAACCCACGAGGAGCTGAAGGTATATTGGTTAGAAGATTTGACAAGCAAACAATAATAATAATAATAAAGAAATATTTTTGATGTTTTGAGTGTATAGTTTGCAATCAAGTAAAATGCATAAAGTAAATTGCAATATGTAAATGCCCTCAATAAGAGAAAGCCCAATCTGTAGGATAACGTTGCATAGAAAACAAAAATTTTCCTACCGCGAACACGCAATCCAAGCCAAGATGCAATCTAGAAGACGGTAGCAACGAGGGGGTATCGAGTCTCACCCTTGAAGAGATTCCAAAGCCTACAAGATGAGGCTCTTGTTGCTGCGGTAGACGTTCACTTGCCTCTTGCAAAAGCGCGTAGAAGATCTTGATCACGATCGGTTCCGGCGCCACGAACGGGCAGCACCTCCGTACTCGGTCACACGTTCGGTTGTTGATGAAGACGACGTCCACCTCCCGTTCCGGCGGGCAGCGGAAGTAGTAGCTCCTCTTGAATCCGACAGCACGACGGCGTGGTGTCTGGTGGCGGTGGAGAACTCCGGCGGAGCTTCGCTAAAGCTACGCGGGAGATATGGAGGAGAGGGGGCGGCTAGGGTTTGGGAGGGGGTGGACGGCCTCAAGGGGTGCGGCCAACTTGTGGCTTTGGTGTGGCCGGCCCCCTCCCCTATGCCCCTCATTGTATAGGTGGAACCCCAAGTGTTGGTATCCAAGTCTTCGAATAAGACCCGAACAAAAAACCTTCCATAAGGAGGGGAAACCTAGCCAAGCTAGGACTCCCACCAAAGGTGGGAGTTCCACCTCCCATATGGGGGGGTGGCCGCCCCCTAAGGGGGAGTCCACTTGGGACTCCTCCCCCACTAGGGTTGGCCGGCCATGGAGGTGGAGTCCCATGTGGGCTCCACCTTCCTTGGTGGTTTCTTCCGGACTTTTCTAGAACCTTCTAGAACCTTCCATAGAACCTTCCGCGACATTTTAATTCACATAAAATGACATCCTATATATGAATCTTATTCTCCGGACCATTCCGAACTCCTCGTGATGTCCGGATCTCATCCGGGACTCCGAACAAATATTCCAACTCCATTCCATATTCAAGTACTACCATTTCAACATCCAACTTTAAGTGTGTCACCCTACGGTTCGTGAACTATGCGGACATGGTTGAGTACTTACTCCGACCAATAACCAATAGCGAGATCTGGAGATCCATAATGGCTCCCACATATTCAACGATGACTTTAGTGATCGAATGAACCATTCACATACAATACCAATTCCCTTTGTCACGCGATATTTTACTTGTCCGAGGTTTGATCTTCGGTATCACTCTATACCTTGTTCAACCTCGTCTCCTGACAAGTACTCTTTACTCGTACCGTGGTATGTGGTCTCTTATGAACTTATTCATATGCTTGCAAGACATTTAGACGACATTCCACCGAGAGGGCCCAGAGTATATCTATCCGTCATCGGGATGGACAAATCCCACTGTTTATCCATATGCCTCAACTCATACTTTCCGGATACTTAATCCCACCTTTATAACCACCCATTTACGCAGTGGCGTTTGGTGTAATCAAAGTACCTTTCCGGTATAAGTGATTTACATGATCTCATGGTCATAAGGACTAGGTAACTATGTATTGAAAGCTTATAGCAAATAACTTAATGACGAGATCTTATGCTACGCTTAATTGGGTGTGTCCATTACATCATTCATACAATGATATAACCTTGTTATTAATAACATCCAATGTTCATGATTATGAAACTAATCATCCATTAATCAACAAGCTAGTTAAGAGGCATACTAGGGACTCTTTGTTGTTTACATATCACACATGTATCAATGTTTCGGTTAATACAATTATAGCATGCTATATAAACATTTATCATAAACATAAAGATATATAATAACCACTTTTATTATTGCCTCTTGGGCATATCTCCAACACAATCCTCTATGCAGCAAAAGGACAAACTCAAGTGTGTGTGCTTATATGAGACAAATTTTTCCGAGGGCGGCATGGATTTACTAGCATCAGAGTTCTACAGAACATGGTAAATATTTTGTCAAGTTTCATTCAATAGGGCCGGAGCGTAAATTAGGTGCAACCATAGATATGAGCAAATACACCCCTAATGATGGGTCATAGAGCCATTTTCATGTGCAAGTATAAGAATCATTAAGACATAAATGTCTACGGAACTCATAGTATTAAAAAACGCTTTCTGTCATTCCGTCCCTTCCAACACACATTCATTACATTAAAGTGTAGACCTATGAGCCCCATATAGTTGAAGTAATATGCAGTCAAGGTTCGCATAAAACCATCATAAAATAACATAAAAGATAAAAATTTGACCAAATACTTATTGCACATCATATATAATCATAGCCATATCATCTTATGCCCCCAGAAACGTGGAGAACTACTCACAAGTGTCAAACATGATATGGACCAGAGGCATACTAGGGACTCTTTGTTGTTTACATATCACACATGTATCAATGTTTCGGTTAATACAATTATAGCATGGTATATAAACATTTATCATAAACATAAAGATATATAATAACCACTTTTATTATTGCCTCTTGGGCATATCTCCAACGAGTCTCCCACTTGCACTAGAGTCAATAATCTAGATTACATTGTAAGGAACCTAACACCCATGGCATTCGGTGTTGGTCATGCTTTGCCCTAGGGAGAGCTTTAGTCAACGGATCTGCTACATTCAGATCGGTGTGTACTTTGCAAATCTTTACTTCTCCATCTTCGATGTACTCGCGAATCGAGTGGTAACGCAGCTTGATATGCTTCAGCCTCTTGTGTGACCTTGGTTCTTGTGCATTGGCGATGGCACCCATGTTGTCACAGTATATGACTATTGGGTCCAATGCACTAGGAACCACACCGAGCTCTACAATGAACCTCTTCATCCATACCGCTTCTTATGAAGCCTCTGAAGCCGCTATGTACTCCGATTCTGTTGAAGACTTCGCCACCGTGCACTGCTTCGAGCTTGCCCAGCTTACTGCAAGCACCATTCAATATAAACACGTACCCGGACCGTGACTTAGAGTCATCGGGATCGGTGTTCCAACTTGCATCGGTGTAACTTGTTACAACGAGCTCTTGGTCACCTCCATAACAAAGAAACATATCCTTAGTTCTTTTCAAGTATTTCAGGATATTCTTGACCGCTGTCCAGATGCTCCATTCTCGGATCACTTTGATATCTCGCTAGTCAAACTAACAGCATGCGCTATATCCGGTCTTGTACATAGCATGGCATACATAATAGAGCCTCATCGCCGAAGCATAGGGGATCCGACTCATCCTTTCTCTTTCTTCTGCCGTAATCGGGTCCTTGAGTCTTACTCAAGACCTTGCTCGGTAACATAGGTAAAAACCCTTTCTTACTTTCGTCCATTCTAAACTTCTTTAGAATCTTGTCCAGGTATGTACTCGTGATAGCCCTATTAGGCGTCTTGATCTATCTCTATAAATCTTGATGCCTAATATATACGATGCTTCACCAAGGTCTTTCATTGAAAAACTATTATTCAAATAACCTTTTACACTCGCTTAATAGTTCTATATCATTCCTAATCAATAATATGTCATCTACATATAATATCGGGAATGCTACGGAGCTCCCACTCACTTTCTTGTAAATACAGGCCTCTCCATGACACTCGTATAAACCCGAAGTCTTTGATCACCTTATCAAAGCGTCGGTTCCAACTTCTTGATGCTTGCTTCAGTCCATAGATTGAACGCTGAAGTTTGCATACTTTGTCAGCATTTTTAGGATCGACAAAACCTTTGGGTTGTACCATATACAACTCTTCCTCAATGTCTCCATTAAGGAACGCCGTTTTGACATCCATCCGCCAAATCTCATAATCGAAAAATGCAGCTATTGCTAACAAAATCCTCACAGATTATAGCTTCGCTACGGTGAGAAAGTCTCATCGTAGTCAACTCCTTGAATTTGTCGGAAACCCTTTGCGACAAGTCGAGCTTTATAGACAGTAATATTACCATCGACATCTGTTTTTCTCTTGAAGATCCATTTATTCTCGACAGCCTTTCGGCTATCGGGTAAGTCTACCAAAGTCCATACTTTGTTATCATACATGGATCCCATTTCGGATTTCATGGCTTCTTGCCATTTGTTGGAATCTGGGCTCATCATCGCTTCTTCATACGTCGCGAGGTCCTCATCATTGTTATCCACAATCATGACATTTAGACAAGGATCATACCAATCGGGAGTGGCACGTTCCCTTGTCGATCTGCGAGGTTCAGTAGTTTCCTCGTTCGAAGTTTCATGATCATTATCATTAGCTTCCTCTCGTTGCCGGTGTAGGCGGTACATGTACAACTTCCGGTACTCGCGCTACTCGATCAACGAGTATAGATTCATCAATCTCATCGAGTTCTACTTTTCTTCCGAGTCACTTCTTTAGTGAGAAATTCTTTCTCAAGAAAGGTTCCGTTCTTAGCAACAAAGATTTTGCCTTCGGATCTGTGATAGAAAGTGTACCCTATAGTTTCCTTAGGGTATCCTATGAAGATGCATTTCTCCGCTTTGGGTTCTAGCTTGTCCGGTTGTAACTTTTTTTACATAGGCTTCGCAACCCCAAACTTTAAGGAACGACGACTTAGGTTTCTTATTAAACCATAATTCATACGGTGTCGTTTCTACGGATTTTGATGGTGCTCTATTTAAAGTGAATGCGGCTGTCTCTAATGCATAACTCCAAAATGATAGCGGCAAATCAGTAAGAGACATCATAGAACGAACCATATCTAAGAGAGTTCGATTACGACGTTCGGACACACCGTTTCGTTGTGGTGTCCCCGGCGGTGTCAATTGTGAAAGTATTCCGCATTTCTTTAAATGCATGCCAAACTCATAACTCAGATATTCACCTCCGCGATCAGATTGTAGAAATTTAATCTTCTTGTTTCGTTGATTTTCTACTTCACTTTGGAATTCCTTAAACTTCTCAAAAGTTTCGGATTTATGTTTCATGAAATAGATATACCCATATCTACTCGGATCATCTCGTGAAGGTTAGAACATAACGATAACCACCGCGCGATGCTACACTCATTGGTCCGCATACATCGGTATGTATGATTTCCAATAAGGCAGTAGCTCGCTCCATCATACCGTAAAATGGAGTCTTAGTCATTTTTCCCATTAGACATGCTTCGCATCTATCAAGTGACTCAAAATCAAGTGATTCAAGTAATCCATCGGTATGGAGTTTCTTCATGCGCTTCACTCCAATATGACCAAGACGACAGTGCCACATATAAGTAGAATTATCATTCAATTTAATTCGCTTAGCATCAATGTTATGTATATGCGTATCACTACTATCGAGATCTAACGTAAATAAGCCATTCTTTTCGTGTGCTCGACCATAAAAGATATTATTCATAAAAATAGAACAACCATTATTCTCGGACTTGAATGAATAACCGTCTTGCATTAAACAAGATCCAGATATAATGTTCATGCTCAACGCGGGTACAAAATAACAATTATTTAGGCTTAAAACTAATCCCGAAGGTAGATGTAGAGGAAGTGTGCCGACATCGATCACATCGACTTTGGATCCATTTCCAACGCGCATCGTCACTTCATCTTTCGGTAGTCTTCGTTTATTCTTTAGTTCCCGTTTCGAGTTACAAATATGAGCAACCGAACCGAGTATCAAATACCCAGGTACTAGAACGAGAACCAAGTGAGATAAACATCTATAACATGTATATCGAGATATACCTTCTTTCTTCTTCTTGACAAGGCCGCTCTTCAGATCCGCCAAATACTTGGAGCAATTACGCTTCCAGTGTCCCTTCTCCTTGCAGTAATAGCACTCAGCATCGGGCTTAGGGCCGTTCTTAGGTTTCATAGGAGGCGTGGCAGCTTTCTTGCCACCCTTCTTGAATTTTCCCTTAGACTTGCCCCTGTTTCTTGAAACCGGTGGTCTTGTTGACCATCAACACTTGGTGCTCTTTCTTGATCTCAATCTCGAGCAGCTTTTAGCATGCCAAAGAGTTCGAGTAACTCCTTGTTCATGTTCTCGCATATTGTAGTTCATCACAAAGTTCTTGTAACTTGGTGGCAGTGATTGAAGGACACGATTAATCCCCAGTCTGTTAGGAATCACTATTCCCAAGTCACTGAGTTTCTTCGCATGCCCGGTCATGGCGAGCATGTGCTCACTAATGGAGCTACCTTCTTCCATCATACAGCTGAAGAAATGTTTCGATGCTTCATAGCATTCCACGGCCGCATGAGTCTCAAAAATAGCTTTCAGCTCATTCATCAACTCATGAGGATCGTGGTGCTCAAAACGTTTTTGAAGATCGGATTCCGGATCGCACAGGATGGCACACCGAACTTGAGAGTACCGAGTTTTCCGAGTCTCGTAAACAGCTTTTACTTCATCGGTTTCGGTTTCGCAGGAGGGTCACCTAGCGGTGCATCAAGCACATATTGCAGATTTCCGCCATAGAGGAAGATCCTCACATGACGGAACCAGTCGGTGAAGTTGCTACCGTTGCTCTTAAGCTTTTCTTTCTCTAGGAACTCGGTTAAAATTGATTGGGGACGCCATCTCTACAACATATATTTGCAATAGTTTAGACTAAGTTTATGACAAATTGAGTTCAAATTTTAATTCAACATAATTAAAAATCTAGGTGAACTCCCACTCAAAACAATATCCCTCGTATTGTCTTAGTGATCACACGAACCAAATCCACCACACCATAGTCCGATCATCACGAGACAAAGTGTAATTTCAATGGCGAACACTCAAAGTGTTCATCATATCAATCATATGATTCATGCTCTACCTTTCGGTATCACGTGTTCCGAGACCATGTCTGTACATGCTAGGCTCGTCAAGGCCACCTTAGTATCCGCATGTGCAAATCGGCTTGCACCCGTTGTATGCACTTGTTGATTCTATCACACCCGATCATCACGAGATGCTTCGAAACGACAAGTCTTGGCAACGGTGCTACTAAGGATGAACACTTTATTATCTTGAGATTTTAGTGAGGGATCATCTTATAATGCTACCATCGCGATCTAAGCAAAATAAGATGCATAAAAGGATTAACATCACATGCAGTTCATATGTGATATGATATGGCCCTTTTGTCTTTGCGCCTTTGATCTTCATCTCCAAAGCACGGACATGATCTCCATCATCTTTGGGCATGATCTCCATCATCGTCGGCGTAGCGTCAAGGTCAATGGCGCCGTCTTCATGATTGTTCTCCATGTAGCAACTATTACAACTACTTTGAAATACTACTCAACATGAAATTTAAAGACAACCATAAGGCTCTCTGCCGGTTGCCACAATACAATAATGATCATCTCATACATATTCATCATCATATTATGGCCATATCACATCACCAAACCCCGCAAAAACAAGTTAGACGCTCTCTAATTTGGTTTGCATATTTTACGTGGTTTAGGGTTTTCGATATAGATCTAATCTACCTACGAACATGAACCACAACGTTGATACTAATGTTGTCAATAGAAGAGTAAATTGAATCTTTACTATAGTAGGAGAGACAGACACCCGCAAAGCCTCTTATGCAATACAAGTTGCATGTCGAACGAGGAACAAGTCTCATGAACGCGGTCATGTAAAGTTAGTCCGAGCCGCTTCATCCCACTATGCCATAAAGATGCAAAGTACTCAACTAAAGATAACAAGAGCATCAACGCCCACAAAACCATTGTGTTCTACTCGTGCAACCATCTATGCATAGACACGGCTCTGATACCACTGTAGGATACCGTTGCATAGAAAACAAAAAATTTCCTACCGCGAACACGCAATCCAAGCCAAGATGCAATCTAGAAGACGGTAGCAACGAGGGGGTATCGAGTCTCACCCTTGAAGAGATTCCAAAGCCTACAAGATGAGGCTCTTGTTGCTGCGGTAGACGTTCACTTGCCGCTTGCAAAAGCGCGTAGAAGATCTTGATCACGATCGGTTCCGGCGCCACGAACGGGCAAAGCACCTCCGTACTCGGTCACACGTTCGATTGTTGATGAAGACGATGTCCACCTCCCGTTCCAGCCGGGCAGCGGAAGTAGTAGCTCCTCTTGAATCCGACAAGCACGACGGCGTGGTGTCGGTGGCGGTGGAGAACTCCGGCGGAGCTTCGCTAAAGCTACGCGGGAGATATGGAGGAGAGGGGGGCGGCTAGGGTTTGGGAGGGGGTGGACGGCCTCAAGGGGGTGCGGCCAACTTGTGGCTTTGGTGTGGCCGGCCCCCTCCCCTATGCCCCTCATTGTATAGGTGGAACCCCAAGTGTTGGTATCCAAGTCTTCGAATAAGACCCGAACAAAAAACCTTCCATAAGGAGGGAAACCTAGCCAAGCTAGGACTCCCACCAAAGGTGGGAGTTCCACCTCCCATATGGGGGTGGCCGGCCCCCTAAGGGGAGTCCACTTGGGACTCCTCCCCACTAGGGTTGGCCGGCCATGGAGGTGGAGTCCCATGTGGGCTCCACCTTCCTTGGTGGTTTCTTCCGGACTTTTCTAGAACCTTCTAGAACCTTCCATAGAACCTTCCGCGACATTTTAATTCACATAAAATGACATCCTATATATGAATCTTATTCTCCGGACCATTCCGAACTCCTCGTGATGTCCGGGATCTCATCCGGACTCCGAACAAATATTCCAACTCCATTCCATATTCAAGTACTACCATTTCAACATCCAACTTTAAGTGTGTCACCCTACGGTTCGTGAACTATGCGGACATGGTTGAGTACTTACTCCGACCAATAACCAATAGCGAGATCTGGAGATCCATAATGGCTCCCACATATTCAACGATGACTTTAGTGATCGAATGAACCATTCACATACAATACCAATTCCCTTTGTCACGCGATATTTTACTTGTCCGAGGTTTGATCTTCGGTATCACTCTATACCTTGTTCAACCTCGTCTCCCGACAAGTACTCTTTACTCGTACCGTGGTATGTGGTCTCTTATGAACTTATTCATATGCTTGCAAGACATTTAGACGACATTCCACCGAGAGGGCCCAGAGTATATCTATCCGTCATCGGGATGGACAAATCCCACTGTTTATCCATATGCCTCAACTCATACTTTCCGGATACTTAATCCCACCTTTATAACCACCCATTTACGCAGTGGCGTTTGGTGTAATCAAAGTACCTTTCCGGTATAAGTGATTTACATGATCTCATGGTCATAAGGACTAGGTAACTATGTATTGAAAGCTTATAGCAAATAACTTAATGACGAGATCTTATGCTACGCTTAATTGGGTGTGTCCATTACATCATTCATACAATGATATAACCTTGTTATTAATAACATCCAATGTTCATGATTATGAAACTAATCATCCATTAATCAACAAGCTAGTTAAGAGGCATACTAGGGACTCTTTGTTGTTTACATATCACACATGTATCAATGTTTCGGTTAATACAATTATAGCATGCTATATAAACATTTATCATAAACATAAAGATATATAATAACCACTTTTATTATTGCCTCTTGGGCATATCTCCAACACAATCCTCTATGCAGCAAAAGGACAAACTCAAGTGTGTGTGCTTATATGAGACAAATTTTTCCGAGGGCGGCATGGATTTACTAGCATCAGAGTTCTACAGAACATGGTAAATATTTTGTCAAGTTTCATTCAATAGGGCCGGAGCGTAAATTAGGTGCAACCATAGATATGAGCAAATACACCCCTAATGATGGGTCATAGAGCCATTTTCATGTGCAAGTATAAGAATCATTAAGACATAAATGTCTACGGAACTCATAGTATTAAAAAACGCTTTCTGTCATTCCGTCCCTTCCAACACACATTCATTACATTAAAGTGTAGACCTATGAGCCCCATATAGTTGAAGTAATATGCAGTCAAGGTTCGCATAAAACCATCATAAAATAACATAAAAGATAAAAATTTGACCAAATACTTATTGCACATCATATATAATCATAGCCATATGCGGTGACCCAGCATACCACTGCATGTTGTAGTATACAAGTCGTTGATATGATCTTTGTGAAGGGGCTTCCTCACAAATTGCCATATCCCTCAGAGTGGTACAACAGAAACATTGCGGGTCATAACACTCCATACTTTATTACAAACATTGTCTTACAAGTTGGTATCCTCACGAGTCCTATGAGAACACCCTAAGAGACTACTAAAGTACCATTACAAATTATACTAAAGATGAAAAGAGCTCAACAACTTATTTAGGTAAGTTCTACGTTGCTCGGCTCTATGATACTAAGGTACGTCACTACTCCTCCACCTCCGTGTCATCTGGTCCGTAGACTGTCCCATAGTCTACGCCTTCCACTCCGCCGGTAAGATCAGGTTCTTCGTAGACCAGCTCGTAGCTTCCTTCTCGGTGCCCCATCGTTGATAGCCTCCACTTCGGGATCACAGCCTAGCAAGGGTGTCGAAAGAAAGTGAGTACGGAGGTACTCAGCAAGTTCTAAAAGAATAAAAGGTGTTTGATGCACTAGCTACGACCATTGATCGGAAATCGCAGGTCAATGCATGTTTTGAAAACATTTCTTCAAAAGGTTGCTTTTATTATGAAAACTATGCCCGTCAGTCTTCACAGGTTGACCAGAACTTCGTGGAGTTCCTTTCCTGCCGCGTTCGCAGTTCCCTTCCGGAACAAGGAGTGACGAGCCACAATTTAATACACTCTGCGGAGGTGCGTTACTTTTCCCACAAGAGATCTCACCCTTTTTGCCATCCGCGGGACTTGCCCCCGTTCACACTTCCTTTGGTGTGAGGCCGAGTATAAAGATCCAAGCCCACACCGCCTTCTCCGCGACTGCAAACCCACCCTTTTGTCCACCCGCACACCTCCAGTAGACTTCCCCCGATAATACGGCTTTACTCATGGTGTACTTTGGACAATCCTTCATAGATCGTAGAGCCATCATCACTAATGGATGGGGATTTAAAAGGCTATCCCAACCTACGGCAGTGCCTCCAGGACCCCGCCGGCTCTACCAATCCGTTGGCGTGCGAAGGGAAAAGATACGACCGGCTTCCCAGAGCCATTATAGATCTCATGGTCAACGCGATTTGTACTGGCGCTAGAATCAGCTGGACGGCATTGGTAATTTAATCCTAGGGTGATATAACCCATTGCAATGGAACCTCCACCATATCAACACATACCATGGTTCCATTGCCGACCACATAGTCATATTCATAGTTGGAAATTAACATTTCATTTGCGATGCGGGAATGATAAGTATATAGCTTTGCATTAAAAGTAGTAAAAATAATCAAGTTGACATGAGCAAGGGTGAACTTGCCCGTGGACCGCGAGATAGTGCAGTTCAATGCGGTTGATGGAACCTCGGACCTCGGGTTCAGTAAGAAGCATCATTGTCCGGTAAGGACAATGTTATAAAAATCCAAATAATGCAATCATGGATGTATTTTTTTATGTTGAATCCCTTTACCCCATTGAGTTATTACAATTTAGGGTTGTATTTAAGATTTATGTCTTTGACGGTAATTTACAATTGATTTAAAAGTATTAATCATTGTAATTCACACAAAGTACAACAATCCAAAGTAACATGATTTTACTTGGTAATTACCTTAGTCATTCCAAAATAATTTGAAATTATAAAGTTACCTCTATAGTTTTTGGAATAAAAGGGAATATAGTAGTTTTCTGGAAAAAATTCTCTTGTTCAAAAGAAATGACTTGGAATAATAGAATCTCATTTTGAAATGTTCGAAAATAAGTTTTTGAACTTATTTGAGATTTTTCCTTGAATTTTAAATACAAGGAAATAATAATTGAAAATTCCAAGTGATTATTTAAATTCTGAAAATTCATAATTTTGAATTTGTTTCATAAATTCCATTTCATATTTTATTCTGGTTAAGATTTATTTTTCATTCATAAATCCAATTTTTATTGGATTTTTAGAGTTGTTTATGATTTATTAAAATTTGGTAAAGTTTTGATCTTTTATTAATTAGAAAAAGACCAAATTACCCCTTGGACTCATATTGGGCCCAGCCCAATAGACTAACCCGAGGGACGGCCCAAATAGGCTGGCCCCCTTTTGGGTTTGGTGGCGCCGAAGCGGCCCACCACTCTCACTCTTACTCGGCCCTCTTCTCACTCGTCTAACCCTAATCTCTGGCGACCCTGAGGCGATGGCGTCGCCGCCATGGCCGCCGCCCTGCTCCGGCCATCACCGGCCTCCTCCGCCGTGGTCACCTACCGATCTAGAACCGCCTCGAGCGGATCTATCGATCCGTCCGAGCCGTTTCTCTCCTCTCGTCCTCTCCCCGGCGAATCGCCTTGGTCCGGATCTCCGGAGAATCGCCATGGGCGATCCGGTGATTCTCCGACGAGCTCTCGCCCTCGTCGTCGACGTGTGCGCCTCCGAGACCGACTCGGCGCGGGTGCGCTTGCGCGCGCCGTGCCGTCGTCTCCATGCCGTGCCGTCGTGGTGGTGTTCGTCGGCGTAACGCCGGCGACTTCCCTGGCTTTGCGGCTGCTATGGCCGCGCGGGCACCGCCTCGCCATGCCATAGCTTACGCCTCCGAGCGCGGGTAAGGTCCTCTCGCTCCTCCTCCTTCTCTTCCGTGCGCCTCCCTTGCCACTCGTTCTTCTTCCTCCTCATGATCTCGTTGCTCTTTGGTGGTCTTGTGATCATCTAGAGTCATACTACTGCTCGCGCAATCTTATCGTAGCTTCGGTTTATCGCAAGCCCATGGTCGAATTACCGCTTGCTTGGTACCGGCACATGTCGATTTGCTTGCTATCTATGCTCGTGCTTACTTCTCTGCTGCTCCTAGCATGCTCTCGTACTTGCCATGCTCTACTGTGCTTGCTCAAAAGCTATCTATTCCATGCTATGCTTGGTTATGACTTGCTTATGCTTACTGGACTATCATGCTTGCTTGTCTAGGTGTACTTGTGATGCATCTGTGACACTTGTGTGTGTGCCAGAGGTGCCTGTGATATGATTCAGTACTAATTCTGCAACCTAATGATCCATTGGATCATTTCTTGCTTGTTGGCAAAACTCTCTGTGTAGCTTGGCTTGCTATGATTGATCAATTTGATCAATTGTTTGTCAGTGATTGCTTACTGGCTAACACTGTGGTTATATGGTTCACTTATTTGGTGATGCTGATGCTCAAGCATCACTGTGCTGTTGCTTACTTGCTCTAGTGGCTATGAATTAAGTTGTATTGCTTAACAGTATGCTGTTGTCATGCTTAGCATGGATCTGTGATAAATTCATGCTTAGATTACTTAATTATGATGAACTGCTTATGCAGTGATGATTTAAATGTCTTGCTTGTATATGAGTTTGCTGTTCATGATTCTTTTACAAGCAATTAAACTCTGAATCCATTTCTGGATAGTGATGTGGTCTATTTGGCTTGCTCTTATTTGGTGCTAAGTGTGATGTGACCTCAGTAGCCTTGCTACTGACTGGTTGCTCACCTAGTGGTTGGATCTTGTTGGCTACTCAACTTTGCTTGCATATTAGGGGATCATAGTAAGTATGAATGCCAATATGCTTGCCCGTGAAGAAATCTAGGGTTTCTGATGGTTGCTTGCTTAGGATCTTCGTGTAGTCTTAGCTGCTAATCTATGCTATCTACTCGGTGCTATCTGTGCATGTGATCTTGTTAGTGTGCATCCGTGCATGCCTTGTCTAGCTTCGTGCACCCGATTTGTATCTCGGATGGTTTCGTCTTAGTGGCTTTTGACTGGCAGTAATCCTTGGTGAAAACCAAGTGATGATTTACCCATATGAGCATCTGCTCATACCATGCTTATGCATATGATGGATTAGATCCATTGGATCTCTTCCAGGAACTAGGTATACCTTGTTCCAGCTCCTAGAAAGTAATGCTTTGTTGATGCAGACTTGGGTTTGTTCACGGCCCTTCACCTCCAGAGCTTGGATGATCTTCTAGGTCACCATGATCTCTGGTGGCTTGAGGAGTTGTGTGCTGGTTCTGTTCTTGCTCAAGAACAGATGAACTATGCTTGTTTTTGCTTCACCCTTACCTGGTGATCTTATCTGGTCGACTGTGCACTGGTTCTAGGGTTTGTGTGCTATTTATATGGTCTCTACTTCTTCCCCGGCCATGACACACAAGCCCGGTCACTTTATGACTCACCCCTTGCATTGCCTTGCTGTTGCTGCTCGGCAGACACTTGAGCCGTGTGCTCTCATATGCTCGAAACTTGAGCCCCCTGCAACTTGCTCGGCTTTGGTCTGTCTGTCGATCCTATCTTGTGATGTCCCCGGTTTTGGACAAGCACAAGTGTGCTCGTGACTTGGTTCTGTCCAAACTCGAAGTTTGTGTCACTTGCTAACCGTCTAAACTGAATCTTGAGCTAACACTTATATTTTGGCTAGTGTTTGTGATCTCGTTTTGCGGGTTTTGAAGTTGAATATGACCAGAATATGTTCTTCAAGCATTTAGTTTAGGTTTTAGTTATAGGAGCAAATTGTAATCTTTATTTTCATTTCTGTTTATTATTTATCAATTCTTGTATCAAGAATATTGTAAAGACTTTGTAATCTGTGTTGATATCAATAAAGCTCAAGTTTTTGTTCATGAGCTTTTGATTTATGTAGTGTTTAAATTCTGAATTAAATATTGTATTTAATATCCGAGTTTGAAATTCAAAGTCATTTGAATTTATAAATTGTGTTTGAATTATGAGTTCTATTTTATATTGTTCAATGCTTATTGTTAAATGTATTAACACTTGTCAAATGAAATCAATTCCCCAAATCAACAAGATACAAAAGAGATCATGTCAAAATTTCCCTAACTCACATTGCCTAACCCTAAGTGCAAGATGAGAGAGAATCTCGATCCCTCTTAGGTTTAGTTGCAATAAGGCGCGAAAATTTCCCCGTTTTGCGATGAAATGCACATCCCATTTCTAAATCTACCCTTCGTTGTTCCTAGGTTCAGGTTATTACTGACCTCTCCCCTTAACGAAACTTCGTCCCGAAGTTAAGATTGGTACCGAACATCTCGGGGTAAGACTTCCCGAGTTCTTCTTCTCGTCTCCCAAGTAGCTTCTTGCTCGGGATGATGTTGCCATTGCACTTTGCGGTATTTGATTGCTCTGTTTCTTAATTTCTTCCATTGTACTTCTAAGATCTTTTCGGGCCTTTCCACATAAGTTAGGTCAGATTGCAATTCTATTTCTTCATATGTGATAGGATCATCCGAGTGCCTTCAAACATTTTCCGAGTTGTGAAACATGAAATACATTATGAACTTGACTTAGTTGTGCTTGGTAATTCCAACTCAAAGGATGTTCCTCGATTCGACTGAGTATCTTAAATGGTCCAATATATCGAGGACTTAACTTTCCTTTCACTCCGAACCTCTTAAGTCCTTTCATTGGGCTAACCTTTAAATAAACCATGTCTCCCACTTTCGGTTCCCAATCTCTTCTCTTTAAGTCGGCGTAACTCTTCTGACGACTCTGAGTTATCTTGAGTCTATCCCGGATCACCTCGATGACGTCTTGTCTTTCTTTGATGTAATCCGGTGTAAATTCCTTGTTTTCTCCGGTTTCAAACCAACAAATTGGTGATCTACACTTCCTTCCGTACAATGCTTCGTACGGTGCCATCTCGAATGCTACTCGATAACTATTGTTATATGAGAACTCCGCTAAAGGTAAATGATCCTCCCATGAGCCTCCAAAGTTCGAGCACAAGCTCTAAGCATGTCCTCAAGTATCCGATTGGTTCTTTCGGTTTGTCCTCCGGTTTGTGGATGATATGCTCGTACTCGAAATCCAATTTGGATCCCAAAGATTCTGGTAGTTGTTTCCATAATGCTGATGTGAAAATCGAACCTCTATCTGAGACTATCTTCTTTGGTACTCCATGTTTACTCACAATTTCCTTCACATAAATATCCACAAGCTTTTCTGCGGTATCTTTTGTGTTTACGGCTATGAAATGAGCGCTCTTGGTAAGTCTATCCACTATTACCCATATCATATCCTTCCTCTTATTAGTCATTGGTAAACCAGGTGACAAAATCCATTCCGATTTCATCCCATTTCCATTCCAGGTATCTCTAGTGGTTTGAGTAATCCCGCAGGACTCTGATGTTCTGCCTTCACTCGTTGACATGTATGACATTCCGAGACATATTGTGCTATTTCTCTTTTCATGTTGTTCCACCAGAACATCTCCTTCAAATCCATATACATCTTGGTACTTCCTGGATGTATGGAATAAGGGGTTTCATGTGCTTCTTTTAATATGATTGACTTCACTTCTGATCATCCGGTACACGAGATCCTTTTACGGAAATATAATGAATCAAAATCCCCTAGATGGAATTCCGATGGTCTTCCTTCGCCAATCCTCTTGATTTCCTCTTGAATGAACAAATCATCCGCTTGCTTTCGGATAATCTCATATTTCAAATGCGAGTACATCTCATCCATAATCCTCATGGTTGCTATACTTCCTTTGGCATCACCTTGAATAAACAAGATCCGAGCATCTTCTAACTCCTTCCGAAGTTCCTTTGGAATCTCCCATTCCGTAGGTTGATTCTCCGTACTTTTACTCGCTTAAGGCATCTCGCTACTACATTAGCCTTGCTCGGGGTATAGTTGATCTTAAGGTCGTAATCCTTAATCAACTCCAACCATCTCTTCTGTCTCATGTTTAATTCTTTCTGGGTGAAGAAATACTTCAAACTTTTGTGATCAGTGTATAACTCACATTTAGATCCATATAGAAATTGTCTCCAACTCTTCAAAGCATACACCACTGCCGCTAACTCGAGATCATGTACTGGGTAGTTGTGTTCATGTGGTTTCAACTGTCTTGATCCATAAGCTATTACCTTCCGATCTTGCATTAGAACACATCCAAGTCCATTCTTGGAAGCATCACAATACACTGTGTAATCCTTTCTCGGTTCGAGAGCTGCTAACACAGTGCTGTGGTTAACTTATCTTTGAGTGTTTGGAAGCGGCTTCACACTCATCTGTCCACACAAATGGAGTATTTTTCTTGAGTAACTTGGTCATTGGTCCCGCCATCTTCGAAAATCCCTCTATGAATCTCCGATAATAGCCTCGCCATACCAAGAAATCCTCGTATCTCCTTAGCATTTTTAGGTGATTTCCATTCCAATACGGACTGAACCTTACTTGGATTCACCGCTATGCCTTCTTTGGTTATGAAATGTCCAAGAAATTCAACACTATCTAACCAAAATTTGCACTTGCTGAACCTCGCATATAGCTGATGTTCTCTCAAAGTTTGCAGAACTATCTTCAAATGCTTGGCATGTTCTTCTTTATCTTTGGAATAGATTAGAATATCATCTATGAACACTATCACAAACTTGTCCAAGTACTTCATGAATATCTTGTTCATCAAATTCATGAAAATTGCTGGTGCATTTGTTAGTCCAAATGGTACAACCAAGTATTCATGGTGTCCATACCTTGATACGAATGCTTGTTTTTGGTACATCTTCCTTCTTGATCTTGATTTGATGGTATCCCGACCTTAAATCTATCTTCGAGAAGACTCCTGCTCCTTGAACTTGATCAAAAAGATCTTGAATTCTAGGTAAAGGATACTTGTTCTTGATCGTTACATTGTTCAAATTTCTATAATCTCCACACATTCTCTTTCCTCCATCTCTTTTATCCACAAAAATAACTGGTGTACCCCATGGTGACACACTTTCTTGAATAAATCCCTTATGTTCCAGTTCATCTATCTGAGCTTTCAGTTCCACTAACTCCTTTGGCCCCATCTTATATGGTGGTTGTGCTATTGGTCTCGTGCACTGGAATCGGGTCGATTGTGAATTCTATCTCTCTATCGGGTGGCATTCCGGTAGTTCCTTAGGAAATACATCCTTAAATTCATTCACTACGGGAATATCTTCAATTCTCACTTCCTTCGAGTCGTTGAGTTCCAATCCAATCTCTAATTCATCGTACTTATCTCCTTGGAACACAATTCTACCTCCGATGGAGTCGCGAAGTGATACTGTTTTGTCTCCACAGTTAATCACCGCTCCATTTTCGGTCAACCAATCCATCCCTAAGATGACTGATATGTCCTTCATGGGTATGATTAATAGGTCCGCGAAATACACACAGTCACATATGGTTAGGACTTGTGCTTCTTTCACGTGGGTCACTAAGATCGTTCCCCCCGCGGATAGGACCAAGTTATAGGGGTTTCTAACTTAGAACATCTAAGCCCGAATTTTTCCACAAACTCCAATGCAAGAAATGATGTGGTTGCTCCGAGTATCAAATAATACTTTGCCGGGATGAGTAAGAATGCTTAGCGTACCTAAAGCTCGTTTGATCCGATTCTTCCGCTTGTTCCAAAGATGTGCAATTCAGCTTTCCATAAGGCTTTCCCCTCTTATTGTTGTTGTTGTTGTAGTTGCGGTTGTTGTTATTGTTGTTGTTATTGTTGTTGTTGCCACCTCGTCCTCCGCAGCTCTGTCCACTCCAAGACGACTTGTTTGGACACTCCGGCTTAATATGTCCTTCCTTCCCACAACCATAGCAAATGATTCTGGGTTTTCGACAATCCTTCTGCAAATGACCCTTTAGGCCACAATTGTTGCAGATGATTTGACTGATTGGATTCTGACTCTGACCTCCTCGGTTGTATTGATTACCAGTAGTAGGTCTGTATCGAGGTTTGAAACTTCGATCAGGTGTTGGTTTACTGATTGGGTACTTCCTTGGTTCTATACGAGCCCTCTTCCTCCTGTCCTCCTGGACTTGCCTGTAGTCATCCTCGAAAGTGATTGCCGGAGTCAATCGGTTCCTGGAATTCGGCAGTTCTTGCCAACCTCGGTTGCATCTTCATGTATGGATTCATGCCTTTCATGAACCGCTTCTTCCGCTTTTCCTCTCGTATCTACATCTTCGGGTGCATATCTCGGATAACCTATTGAAATCCCGAACATCTTGCATGATTGGTGCGTATTACTGTCTCGATTCTTCAAACTCCCTCTTCTTCAGCTCCACCACGCTGTCCGGAACATGAGCATCCCGAAACTTCTTCTTAAACTCCTCCCAGGTGAATACCTTATCTGGAGGGTGTACTGCTACAAGGTTCTCCCACCATGATGCTGCTGGGTCCCGACAACGGATAAGTGGTATATCCGATCTTCTCCTCATCGTTGCAACCAACGGTCTTCAATTTCCGTTCGGTATCCATAAGCCAATCTTCGGCGTCCATTGGTTACGGAGCTGATGTGAATGGTAGTGGTCTTGCATTTTGGAAGTCCGATAGTGTTACTCCCTTGCCTTCATTACCCCTCTCATTGATGACATGGGTAAAGAAATCCCGCATATTCTTGCTCCGACTTTCCCGGTAACGCCTTCTCGTCTTCCTCCATTGACCTCATATACTTGTTGGAAGTCCGGGTGCAACATTGGGTGTGGTGGTGGTGGTGCGTTTTCGCTCTAGGCTGCTGCATCTGCCTCCTCTTTTTCTCTTTCTTCCCGCTCTCCGCGAGCCTCTTCGGTTTCTACTAACGCCATTTCCCCCTAGTCCCGTAACAAAGAGCGATTACTCATAATTACACCATGCGAATGTTTTACGAGCTCAACTCATTGCCCGAGTACTAGTCACACAATGAAATCAAGAAGCAAATCCAAAACAAACATTTATTATGTATATACACCGTATAATACATAACACACTCACAAACTTATATTACATGTGGTATATATAAACCACTTATTTGGCTCCAAGCCCAAGCCATCGGAAATTTAAAATACGTTCTATTACAATACCACCTAGATTACTTTATTCTTCCTTGGAGCTCTACTCCTCATCGTCTTCATTCGCCTCCGCGTACATCCTTGGGGTCCAACCAGTACAGCGACTAGTCTTCCGAACACCGTCCGGAACAAAGGTCCTTCCAGTAGGTATGTAATCTGAATCGGACGAAGTGCCGAGACGAGATCTGTCATTCCAAAGTAACTAGATAAAGACTCATACATATCCCCAGTGGAATACAGTGCCTCTTCTCCAGTCATCCATGGAGGATTCCTATTCACTTGACCCCTCATCTTCTTCTTCTTCTTTTTCTTGGTTCCAGAACTCTCACCTACTTCGTACTGCGATGGTTTAGATATGCCCATCTCCAAATCTAAAGAAATGGAATCGAGTACCTTTCTCTTCCTCGCTCGTAGTGTTGGTTAACATTTGGGTTAACCGCATCACTCTCATCTCCGGTATCACATGGAATTGGCTCCTCCTCATCACCGAAAGGTTCCCGAAACGCCAACCCGTCGAGTTTTCAATCGGTGACTCAGAGCAATTTATGTTCCATGAGTGGTCTCCCCCATATCCGGTATCATATGATGCTTGACACATGTGGATAGTGCGGAACAAAATTAGGTGTAAGTGGGTCTCTTGTAGGTAGATTTCTCTTGAACCACTTGGTCACTCAAATCTACATCACTGTCTGGGTTAAAGAAAGGTGTAGTATGTTGTGGTTGTGCCCTCAAGTCATGCATCCGAGTTTGGACTTTATCAGGGTCCGGTGAACTCAGCTAGCATGTGGTCAATCTCACCTCTCATCTTCATGTGTAAAAGATACATCGTGGTCAATAAAGACTTACAGCTATCCATGTCTGTGTCTTGCAGCTTCGAGGACTTCGTGGGCTAACACCAAATGATTAAGAGTGGGATCCTCATCTTCCTCGGCATGAGGTATATGAGAAAACTACGAACATAGGAGTTCTACTTGACTTGTCTTTGCCTTATCTCAAGGATTGCCTTGAATAGGCCCATATGGTAGGCTGTGGTGATAGTTTTGGCTTCTCCGTATGGCATTATACGACTCATCGACGGTTTTCCGGTAGTTGGACCGATACTCTGCACTTGGCTAGGATTTCCCCATCATAGTAAGTATACTTGATAACGGGTATCCGTGGATCGCAATGAAGTTCCTTCGAGCATCCCACACGGAGAGGCTGTTATTGGTCCATCATAATCACCGAGCCAACCCTCAACTTTCCTCAAAGTCCTCTTGGGAAAAGTGTTTGCCATTATGGTCGTATACAAAAGCGAGAATATTAGTAGTGATAATGCATCATAATAGCTATAATAAAGAATTATCGCACTAAAATATATGGTTTTGCTATTCTCAAGTGAATAACCACCATATTTCTAGAGAATCCTTTACTATTTCTACTAGGCTCCTACAGGTTTCTTCCCTATACTAGGTTTTTCCAACCTAAGGTCGCAACATTTGCTCTGATACCGACTGCGGTGACCCGACGATACCACTGCATGTTGTAGTATACAAGTCGTTGATATGATCTTTGTGAAGGGGCTTCCTCACAAATTGCCATATCCCTCGAGTGGTACAACGAAACATTGCAGGTCATAACACTCCATACTTTATTACAAACATTGTCTTACAAGTTGGTATCCTCACAGGTCCTATGAGAACACCCTAAGAGACTACTAAAGTACCATTACAAATTATACTAAAGATGAAAAGAGCTCAACAACTTATTTAGGTAAGTTCTACGTTGCTCGGCTCTATGATACTAAGGTACGTCACTACTCCTCCACCTCCGTGTCATCCGGTCCGTAGGCTGTCCCATAGTCTACGCCTTCCACTCCGCCGGTAAGATCGGGTTCTTCGTAGACCGGCTCGTAGCTTCCTTCCGGTGCCCCATCGTTGATAGCCTCCACTTCGGGATCACGGTCTAGCAAGGGTGTCGAAAGAAAGTGAGTACGAGAGGTACTCGGCAAGTTCTAAAAGAATAAAAGGTGTTTGATGCACTAGCTACGACCATTGATCGGGAAATCGCGGGTCAATGCATGTTTTGAAAACATTTCTTCAAAAGGTTGCTTTTATTATGAAAACTATGCCCGTCGGTCTTCACGGAGTTGACCGAACTTCGTGGAGTTCCTTTCTGCCGCGTTCGCGGTTCCTTCCCGGAACAAGGAGTGACGACCACAATTTAATACACTCTGCGAGAGGTGCGTTACTTTTCCCACAAGAGATCTCACCCTTTTTGCCATCCGCAGGGACTTGCCCCCGTTCACACTTCCTTTGGTGTGAGGCCGGGTATAAAGATCCAAGCCCACACCGCCTTCTCCGCGATCGCAAACCCACCCTTTTGTCCACCCGCACACCTCCGGTAGACTTCCCCCGATAATACGGCTTTACTCATGGTGTACTTTGGACAATCCTTCATAGATCGTAGAGCCATCATCACTAATGGATGGGGATTTAAAGGCTATCCCAACCTACGGCGGTGCCTCCGGCACCCCGCCGGCTCTACCAATCCGTTGGCGTGCGAAGGGAAAAGATACGGCCGGCTTCCCCAGAGCCATTATAGATCTCATGGTCAACGCGATTTGTACGGCGCTAGAATCACTTGGACTGGCATTGGTAATTTAATCCTAGGGTGATATAACCCATTGCAATGGAACCTCCACCATATCAACACATACCATGGTTCCATTGCCAGCCACATAGTCATATTCATAGTTGGAAATTAACCTTTCATTTGCGATGCCGGAATGATAAGTATATAGCTTTGCATTAAAAGTAGTAAAAATAATCAAGTTGACATGAGCAAGGGTGAACTTGCCTGTGGACTGCGAGATAGTGCAGTTCAATGCAGTTGATGGAACCTGGACCTCGGGTTCTGTAAGAAGCATCATTGTCCGGTAAGGACAATGTTATAAAAATCCAAATAATGCAATCATGGATGTATTTTTTTATGTTGAATCCCTTTACCCCATTGAGTTATTACAATTTAGGGTTGTATTTAAGATTTATGTCTTTGACGGTAATTTACAATTGATTTAAAAGTATTAATCATTGTAATTCACACAAAGTACAACAATCCAAAGTAACATGATTTTACTTGGTAATTACCTTAGTCATTCCAAAATAATTTGAAATTATAAAGTTACCTCTATAGTTTTTGGAATAAAAGGGAATATAGTAGTTTTACGGAAAAAATTCTCTTGTTCAAAAGAAATGACTTGGAATAATAGAATCTCATTTTGAAATGTTCGAAAATAAGTTTTTGAACTTATTTGAGATTTTTCCTTGAATTTTAAATACAAGGAAATAATAATTGAAAATTCCAAGTGATTATTTAAATTACGAAAATTCATAATTTTGAATTTGTTTCATAAATTCCATTTCATATTTTATTCGGTTAAGATTTATTTTTCATTCATAAATCCAATTTTTATTGGATTTTTAGAGTTGTTTATGATTTATTAAAATTTGGTAAAGTTTTGATCTTTTATTAATTAGAAAAAGACCAAATTACCCCTTGGACTCATATTGGGCCCAGCCCAATAGACTAACCCAGGGACGGCCCAAATAGGCTGGCCCCCTTTTGGGTTTGGTGGCGCCGAAGCGGCCCACCACTCTCACTCTTACTCGGCCCTCTTCTCACTCGTCTAACCCTAATCTCCGGCGACCACCGAGGCGATGGCGTCGCCGCCATGGCCGCCGCCCTGCTCCGGCCATCACCGGCCTCCTCCGCCGTGGTCACCTACCGATCTAGAACCGCCTCGAGCAGATCTATCGATCCGTCCGAGCCGTTTCTCTCCTCTCGTCCTCTCCTCGGCGAATCGCCTTGGTCCGGATCTCTCGGAGAATCGCCATGGGCGATCCGAGTGATTCTCCGACGAGCTCTCGCCCTCGTCGTCGACGTGTGCGCCTCCGAGACCGACCCGGCGCGGGTGCTGCTTGCGGCGCCCGTGCCGTCGTCTCCATGCTGTGTCTGCTCGTGGTGGTGTTCGTCGGCGTAACGCCGGCGACTTCCACTGGCTTTGCGGCTGCTATGGCCGCGCGGGCACTCTGCCTCGCCATGCCATAGCCACGCCTCCCGAGCGCGGGTAAGGTCCTCTGCTCCTCCTCCTTCTCTTACGTGCGCCTCCCTTGCCACTGTTCTTCTTCCTCCTCATGATCCGTTGCTCTTTGGTGGTCTTGTGATCATCTAGAGTCATACTACTCGCTGCGCAATCTTACCGTGCTTCGGTTTCTTGCAAGCCCATGGTCGGATTACCGATTCTTGGTACCGGCACATGTCGATTTGCTTGCTATCTATGCTTTGTGCTTACTTCTCTCTGCTCCTAGCATGCTCTGTACTTGCCATGCTCTCTCGTGCTTGCTCAAAAGCTATCTATTCCATGCTATGCTTGGTTATGACTTGCTTATGCTTACTTGGACTATCATGCTTGCTTGTCTAGGTGTACTTGTGATGCATCCGTGACACTTGTGTGTGTGCCGAGGTGCTCGTGATATGATTCGAGTACTAATTCCGCAACCTAATGATCCATTGGATCATTTCTTGCTTGTTGGCAAAACTCTCGTGTAGCTTGGCTTGCTATGATTGATCAATTTGATCAATTGTTTGTCGATGATTGCTTACTTGGCTAACACTGTGGTTATATGGTTCACTTATTTGGTGATGTCGATGCTCAAGCATCACTGTGTCTTTGTTGCTTACTTGCTCTAGTGGCTATGAATTAAGTTGTATTGCTTAACGAGTATCTTGTTGTCATGCTTAGCATGGATCCGTGATAAATTCATGCTTAGATTACTTAATTATGATGAGCTGCTTATGCAGATGATGATTTAAATGTCTTGCTTGTATATGAGTTTGTTGTTCATGATTCTTTTACAAGCAATTAAACTCCGAATCCATTTCTCGGATAGTGATGTGGTCTATTTGGCTTGCTCTTATTTGGTGCTAAGTGTGATGTGACCTCGGTAGCCTTGCTACTGATCGGTTGCTCACCTAGTGGTTGGATCTTGTTGGCTACTCAACTTTGCTTGCATATTAGGGGATCATAGTAAGTATGAATGCCAATATGCTTGCCTGTGAAGAAATCTAGGGTTTCGATGGTTGCTTGCTTAGGATCTTCCGTGTAGTCTTAGCCTGCTAATCTATGCTATCTACTTGGTGCTATCTCGTGCATGTGATCTTGTTAGTGTGCATCTGTGCATGTCTGTCTAGCTTCGTGCACCTGATTTGTATCTCGGATGGTTTCTGTCTTAGTGGCTTTTGATAGCGGTAATCCTTGGTGAAAACCAAGTGATGATTTACCCATATGAGCATCTCGCTCATACCATGCTTATGCATATGATGGATTAGATCCATTGGATCTCTTCCGGGAACTAGGTATACCTTGTTCCGGCTCCTAGAAAGTAATGCTTTGTTGATGCGGACTTGGGTTTGTTCACGACCCTTCACCTCCAGAGCTTGGATGATCTTCTAGGTCACCATGATCTCCGGTGGCTTGAGGAGTTGTGTGCTTGGTTCTGTTCTTGCTCAAGAACAGATGAACTATGCTTGTTTTTGCTTCACCCTTACCCGGTGATCTTATCCGGTCGATCGTGCCTTGGTTCTAGGGTTTGTGTGCTATTTATATGGTCTCTACTTCTTCCCTGGCCATGACACACAAGCCTCGGTCACTTTATGACTCACCCCTTGCATTGCCTTGTCGTTGCTGCCAAGCACACTTGAGCTGTGTGCTCTCATATGCTTGAAACTTGAGCCCCTGCAGCTTGCTCGGTTTTGGTCTCGTCTGTCGATCCTATCTTGTGCTCGTCCCTGGTTTTGGACAAGCACAAGTGTCTTGTGACTTGGTTCTGTCCAAGCCGAAGTTTGTGTCACTTGCTAAGCTGTCTAAACTGAATCTTGAGCTAACACTTATATTTTGGCTAGTGTTTGTGATCTGTTTTGCGGAGTTTTGAAGTTGAATATGACGCGAATATGTTCTTCAAGCATTTAGTTTAGGTTTTAGTTATAGGAGCAAATTGTAATCTTTATTTTCATTTCTGTTTATTATTTATCAATTCTTGTATCAAGAATATTGTAAAGACTTTGTAATCGTGTTGATATCAATAAAGCTCAAGTTTTTGTTCATGAGCTTTTGATTTATGTAGTGTTTAAATTCTGAATTAAATATTGTATTTAATATCCGAGTTTGAAATTCAAAGTCATTTGAATTTATAAATTGTGTTTGAATTATGAGTTCTATTTTATATTGTTCAATGCTTATTGTTAAATGTATTAACACTTGTCAAATGAAATCAATTCCCCAAATCAACAAGATACAAAAGAGATCATGTCGAAATTTCCCTAACTCACATTGCCTAACCCTAAGTGCAAGATGAGAGAGAATCTCGATCCCTCTTAGGTTTAGTTGCAATAAGGCGCGAAAATTTCCCCCGTTTTGCGATGAAATGCACATCCCATTTCTAAATCTACCCTTCGTTGTTCCTAGGTTCTGGGTTATTACACCATATCATCTTATGCCCCCAGAAACGTGGAGAACTACTCACAAGTGTCAAACATGATATGGACCAGAGGCATAATGATTACAACACAATCTGAATATATAATCTCCCCACAAAATAATGACAAAGTATCAATCACAAACATGCAATAGCACTAGAAACAATATCCGGGGTGCAACTCTACTGCTAGAACTAATCCGTATGCTAGCCTTGCTGATTATGTGATATATAGTTGTTGTCATGTTTTTTTCTATTTCGTCGGACACCTTGTGGACATCTTCAGTGAACTGGGTAAGCTCACCAAGAAGTTTAGGAGGTGATCGTATTTCGCACGGTGGACGTAACCAAACAACCGTGCATTTGCTCAAACGCGATTTTTAGGCAACCAAACACTAGAGACTTTGCTTCCCAACTGGTGCAGAGTAAGAATTGTTGGCAACCAAACAACTTGCACAACATGGATTAGATGTTGCATTAACCCAAACAACATCCACAAAGTCATATTTCATAGATGCGAGCAAAAGTTATGAGCAACCAATCAAACCCTAAGTACACCATTTGATTGATCAATTACATCAAGTGTTGGAGGCTTTCGAGCGAGGTGTGAAAAAATCAACTACATCCGCTCTAGCCTCTAGCGCTTTAACTCCTCTCCTTCCTTGTCCTCACCTGGACCCTCCTTCTGCTCGTTCATCGCCATGCCCACACCTCCACCTCATCGTTGGGTTTCAGCTCCGATCACCTGCCGTCAGGAATCAACGCCCAGAGCTACCCGCCGGTCAGCCACACCGCATGGACGTCGTTGGCATGCGGGCTATTCGGGCCATGGGCCGGCACATTTAGCGAAGGGGAGGACTGGAGGAGGCACCTGGGCCCGGCCCATTGACCAGGTTTGCCACTTAGCCATCCGTTTTCTCGTTGACGCCCCCGGACCCAGCAGGCAGCCAGAGTGCCGGAGCAACCCAAGCCGAAGCCAAGCAGTCGCTTCCCCTCGTTGACTGCCTGCCTATCTCTCTCCTTTCTCCGAAGCCGTGCTGCTGCTTCCCCTTTTCTTGCCCCGTTGCCAGGCCACGCCCCGCTCGTGACCTCGCCGCCGGTACCTCTCCCTCGACTCCCGCTCCCCGCACGGCTCGCAGGTGATCCACCCGCCGGACGCAAACCGTCCTCTCCCACCTCGATTTCTCGTTTTTTTTTTTCTGGCTGCTTCTGCTGCGGAGAATCGATGCTGGTATGGTCGTTCCTTCGATTGCGTGCGGTCGCGTTCCGGGAGCCGTGGTGCGTGCCCGCTCTAGCCAGGCTCGTGGATCTGGATCAGCCTCGGGCCGGGAGAGACGAAGGATTAGAGGGATTTCAGTTACTCCGTTTCATCCCTAGCATAGGGGAAATGAAGGCGTAGTTTCTGCACGCGCGCCGCCTAGTTTAGAGCTGTACGATTCTATTGTTGGCGAATCTCTTCTTATATTTGCGCCGCTTCAGCTTAGTAGTAGTATACTTGGATGGATGCTACCCGTTAATAGGAGGTTTTCCTAATTTGAGTGCTTCCGTTCTTTATCTGTGCGTTGCAACTGCATTTGTCTTATATGTATCACGCTCACCTGACAATTTCCTATTATGCTTACACTCGTATTCTGTATATTGATTATGTGTGATCGATCAAACAGATCAGGGCATTGGGCGCGGGGACTGTGGGTGCCCTATTGACAGCATGGAAAGAAATGGAAATGAATGTTGATCCACGAAATGGTAGATTGGTGACAGTTCTCGGAGCAGTGGGGGATCTTTCACCAGCTTTACTCTTCATTTGACACGGCCATATGTTTGATTGTGGCTCAGAAAGCTCCATACATGGACAGACACAGAGACACCTTTAGGAGGTTTGTCATCTCCTTAAATAGCACTTTTAGTATTCTTTCATAACTCCAAAAGGTCGTTTCTGTAATCTTTATCGTTTGCATGCTGTAACTCTCGCAATTAATTGAATGCGAGAAATCTTCTGCCTTTTTTTTGAAAAATTAAAATAAAATGTGCTTGATCACTTGTACCAATTTGCTCTTGGTCTTCTCCTGTATATAGTGGTAACCCTGTAGCTGAAATAGGTATTGTTGCTGTATGGTCCATTTCTACAACAAATATTTCACGGGTTCTTCCTATGGTATCCTTTAACCCCTCATCTGACACCTGACATCTTTCCTTGCTGTCTCTCTTAGTTTAGACATGTCTTGGCTCTTTGTTTGCTAATTATTTGATCTTCGTTTTTTGCCTGTAAGAGTTAGCTCATGTTACTTTTTCGAAGAAGAAATAGGTGAAGCCGGTAATGTGTCTACATTTTCCTTTATGCTGTACTGATAGCTAGGTTTTAGCGCTTTAGCTGTACGAGTTGCGTCAGTGTAAGATTCTTCAAGAACAAAGAAAGTCAGCCATTACCTTTTACATTTTCCTTCATGTTTGAGTGATGCAGGAAAAAGCAGGGGGAATTCTCATTTTCCTTTTCCTTTTCCTTTTTTTTCCTTCATGTATCAGCCCATCAGAGTTATATGTTTTAACTTCTCACTGTGCACTATTCATTCACATTTATTCTACTTTTGTTTAACTGTTGACTGTTGTGAATATGTTTCAATTATATTCGTATACTTTATGTAGGCTGGAAGAGTCAAGCCCTAGGTCATCTGTACAATCTGAAATAGGGGCGAGGAGCAGCCGGAGGTTCAGCATGCCTGGGTTTGGTTATGATTCGTTTAACCCATTAAAATCACTCATGTCAGGGATGAGAAAGGGTTCTGGAAGAATCATATCACTTAGACAGTCCCTTACATCTGGCGCTCCCAAGACAGCTTTTGCGGAAGACCTTAAATCTTTTAAGAAGAATATATTTGATCCTCAGGAAAAGTTCCTTTTGCGAATGAATAGATTTTTCTTCGTGTCATGTATATTCGCTGTTGGAGTGGATCCGCTCTTCTTCTTCCTACCCATCATCAGCAACTCAAATTGCATTGGTATAGATAAGGACTTGGCAGTGACAGCAACAACAATACGAACTATTATTGATTGTGTCTATCTTATTCGAGTGTTCCTTCAATTCCGCACTGCTTATGTTGCTCCATCTTCTCGAGTGTTTGGAAGTGGCGAGCTTGTGATTGATCCAATGTTAATTGCGATGCGGTACATTAAGAGCTACTTTATAATGGATTTCTTTGCATTGCTACCACTTCCACAGGTACTTCTTAACAGTCTTGCTCTTCAACAACCTGAAGTTTACTTAAATGTCCCATAGTCTTTATATTAGAAACAGTAATCCTTTTGTTTACGTAAAAAGAGCCTTCCAACTATTTTGAAACTTCAGCACTGGATAGTTTATGATTTGACTAGCCTGCCTCTACACTCAGCACAGTTTTGCTTCAGCGAAATTAGTACCATTACTTGCATACAACCATACAGATAATTATGCAGCAGTACTTTCTGTCCATATTCTGAACTATGATTTCTGCTTAGTTATAAGCATTTTTTTCCAGTTTACCTTGATGGCTTGAACTATCTTGTTGTTAATTGACAGATTGTAGTTTGGAGATATCTCCACAGTTCTGATGGTCCAGACGTACTGGCTACAAAAAATGCTCTGGTTTGGGTTGTATTATGTCAATACATTCCAAGGTTGCTAAGAATATTCCCCGTGACCACTGATTTGAAAAGGACAGCTGGTGTTTTTATTGAAACTGCCTGGGCTGGTGCTGGTTACTATCTTCTCTGGTTTATGCTTGCTGGTCATGTAAGTTTTTGCCTATCCTTATTCAGCTGGGAGCGTCTTGTTATGGTCGGGCTCCAGTATGCATGGAAGAGGCCCAATAGTGGACCGAATTAAGGGCTTAGCCCAAGTTATCTAGGGTTTCGAGTAGCTAGCCTATTTATAAACACATGTACCCCTTCGTTTTATGACAAGCAAAAAACATATTTGTTGCCGTCTCCCTCAGGAGACGGGATCCCTAAACCCTAGCCGCCGCCTCCAGCGCACCGCCGCCTTCCTCCTCACGCGCGGCCACGGCGCCGAGTCGCCGACGTCCGCGCCTCCAACCTCGCCACCCTCCCTTCCACCCATACAACCTCCGCCCTAGACCTGGTAGAACCCTAGCGTCTACCACGTCTTCATCTGGAGAGCATCACAGTTATTTCTCCTTATTTCACATTATGATGAGTGCCTGGAGTAGTAGGAGAGTCATTCCCTATAACTCATATAAATTTGCATCCTACCATTTGAAGTCTTCAGCTATCCTGTCACATAGGATAGATTATAGGATTTCTCAGAACCTGAAGATTGTGCACAATACATTGTAGGCATTGCCAATTGGCCTATTAGATATTATAAATATATTTCGATGATTTACCTTTGTTAACTTTTGACGGTATCCCTTTTCCTGCACCTGTCATTATTGTCTAACATCATGTTAAATGAGACGTAGTTAACATTGATCATAAGTTTTGTCTTTACTTTGTTGTACGCATTCATGTTTTCTTTGACTTATGCTGTATTTTTTCTATACACTATTTGTTGCAGAATGTTGGCACTCTGTGGTACTTCTTAACAATTGAGCGGGAAGATAGTTGCTGGCGTTTCAACTGTCACACTAGCGCTGGCTGTGATCCAAGCTACTTGTATTGTAGTGCCAATCATGCTAGCAGTGTCAGCTATAACAGTTGGAGTAATAGTACCCAAATATTTAAGAAGTGCAATGGTACTGATAGTGCTGCTGATGCTTTCAACTTTGGTATCTATCAGCAAGCGTTGGTCTCTGGAATACTTGTTCCAGGAAACTTTGTCTCTAAACTTTGTTATTGCTTCTGGTGGGGATTGCAAAACCTAAGGTAATGGAAAAAATAGTACTTCCTCTGTTCACTAATGTAAGACTTTTTAGATATTTCAAAGTGGACTAGGTACGGACCAAAGTGAGTGAACCTACACACTAAACGGGTCTAGATACATGCATTTACGAAAAAGGCTAAAAGGTCTTACATAACTGAGGGAGTACATGAATCTGTTATTGTGCCTATTTTTGTTTGAATGTCTCTCGAGTTTGACAGTCCCCACAAACTGAGTCATTTTGCTGAAACACGAGTTGTTTAATTGTGGAATTGTGTGTAAAGTCCATTTATCGCCATCTTCTATAGAACAAGAGATTTAATTAGCTCTGTATGATGGCCACTCCAGACAAATTTTGCGAGTGTTATGTAAGAACTGGGAAGCGAGCAACACACGGAACTTGGAGACTCATAAATGAAATTTCCTAGCTTAGTACATTAGATCTGCACCCCCATTCGAACTCCCAAAATGTCTTATATTTAGGAACAGAGGTTGTGGACACTACATCCGGCTTAAGCGAGTGCTTGCCACCATGTAAAACAAATTTGGGCTAATTTTAAGAAGGTCGAGAAAATCATAAATTTACAAACGGACCGTTTGATCCTACTTAAACCAGTTTTTGTAAGCAAGTGATTTTTTTGATCTCCTCTAAATCAACTCAAATTTTATACACATAATCTCTTACACAAGAGTGGAGAGAATATGAAGGTTTTACATTTTTTTATTTTTTTTGAATTTGGGGGGGCACCTTGTGGAACTCGTGGATAGTGAAAGCCACTCTAAACATATTTTAGTTAGTGGCAGACAAGGCAGACAAAATGCAACATATATCAAATAAGAGGTAACATGTAATAAAAGCAACATTTGTCACATAGGAGGTAACATGTGAAAAACGCAACCGACTGATGCGACGGGAGCAACGTCTCCATGCGGTTACAATGCCCAACGGTGATATCATATGAACAGGTCGAGCAATGGAATTTTCACATGGTTCTAGCAAATGTATCATTACGAAAACGAAGTTTTCACATGTATCTTCGGATTCATGGCAAGGCAACGAACAAGCATCACTTTGTCTTCCTTTTCTTCGGCTACTACGCACTATTTCTTGAATCTCATCGAGCAGCTTTGCTTTGTTTTGGGAGTGCAAAAGAAGGTACCCCCACTTACGAGCTTATACCCTTCAACATCGTTACGCAAATTGGAATGAAAAGGAAATGCGAGGTCATGCACAATGTTTTTGCATCATCTATGACTCTCGAAGGAGAATGTAAAGTAAGGGGAATATGCTAACCGTCATGAATATGTGAGTTGTTCTTCCATCGAAACACTCAATGCAAGCCATACATCCAAAAGCGCTGTCTGTGGGCATGGCATGGAAACTAAGACCTGCAGGACTGCATTTATTTGCGTCGGCAATTGGGGAAGGGCGGGAGCAATTCATAAAGGCTTGCATTGAGTCTTGCATTGGGGAAGAGCTGGACTGAAATATTCGTGAAGCATCTAGAACAAGCCTTTATGAATTGCTCCCGCCCTTCCCCAATTGCCGACGCAAATAAATGCAGTCCTGCAGGTCTTAGTTTCCATGCCATGCCCACAGACAGCGCTTTTGGATGGCTTGCATTGAGTGTTTCGATGGAAGAACAACTCCCATATTCATGACGGTTAGCATATTCCCCTTACTTTACATTCTCCTTCAGGAGTCATAGATGATGCAAAAAACATTGTGCATGACCTGCATTTCCTTTTCATTCCAATTTGCAGAACGATGTTGAAGGGTATAAGCTCGTAAAGTGGGGGCACCTTCTTTTGCACTCCCAAAACAAAGCAAAGCTGCTCGATGAGATTCAAGAAATAGTGCGTAGTAGCCGAAGAAAAGGAAGACAAAGTGATGCTTGTTCTCGTTGCCTTGCCATGAATCCGGAAGATACATGTGAAAACTTCGTTTTCGTAATGATACATTTGCTAGAACCATGTGAAAATTCCATTGCTCAGTCTGTTCATATGATATCACTGTTGGGCATTGTAACTGCATGGAGACGTTGCTCCTGTCAGTACTGCTGGTTGCGTTTTTCACATGTTACCTCCTATGTGACAAATGTTGCTTTTATTACATGTTACCTCTTATTTGATATATGTTGCATTTTGTCTGCCTTGTCTGCCACTAACTAAAATATGTTTAGAGTGGCTTTCACTATCCACGAGTTCCACAAGGTGCCCCCCCAAATTCAAAAAAAATAAAAAATGTAAAACCTTCATATTCTCTCCACTCTTGTGTAAGAGATTATGTGTATAAAATTTGAGTTGATTTAGAGGAGATCAAAAAAATCACTTGCTTACAAAAACTGGTTTAAGTAGGATCAAACGGTCCGTTTGTAAATTTATGATTTTCTCGACCTTCTTAAAATTAGCCCAAATTTGTTTTACATGGTGGCAAGCACTCGCTTAAGCCGGATGTAGTGTCCAGTCCCCCGAGATGCGCGTCCATGTGCTGCCGGTCTGCCACCACCATCCCACAGGGCGGTCGGGCTTAGGTACCTCGCCCCGCCGCGGAGCTCCTGGCCGAGGTAGTTCACTGCATGGTGCCTGTCCTCGGCCAGCGGGTCTTGCTCGCCACGGACAAAGGCCCCCAGTTGTTTGGTGCGTTCTGTCCAAAACCTAATACCGAACCGATCGATCGATACACCGAATGCTCAGTTTCGTAAATTGCAAATAACTCCCTGAACCGAAGCCGAAGTGACCGAAACTGATTCGCTCTGTCCATTGCTCGGTTTGTGATTTAATATTGGTTAGCTTTATGGTCCGGAAAACCACATGGGTTGGAGCCAGGTTTTTTGGGAGAATATGACATATTGTATAAGCCGTGTTACTTGTAAGCTTAATCTGGACTGACTGATCACTGGTGTTAGATTAGGTTTTGTTTGGAAATAATAATGTTAGAACTAAACTTACTGATACAAATATGATTTGTGTGATAAAAAAAATAACCGAGAGGAGGGAGCCAAAGAGAGCTGCTGCCGATTCCTGGTTCCCTGGTCAGTAGCAGGATCTGCAATAACACATAGAAAGAGGGCGGTTTTATCTTGAACAGAACTCTGATAATGTTAGTCATGCAAGATGAAGAAAGCACAGGATTTTATGTTATGTACAACAAAAATGGCATGCCAAGCAGCCTGTCCAGAACACTGGTGGCTTAGGCCGGAAATCTAACAAAAGCTATTTTTTTGAACCCCGGATCCTCATTAACCTGGTTCCTTCTGCCTGAATGTCAAAAGTTGCACTCTTGTTGTTGCAAGTTTATATTTGCTATTGTCATTTTCCGTGTACTCTTTCCAATTGTAAATGTATGGTGTTCTAGAAACTGTATTGGTTAAACATTTCAAAGACTAATGGACCTTTGTTATATATTTTTCTTTTAATTGGCAGCATGAAATTCACATTACTAGATTTGCTGTGAAATCTACTTCCATGATATATTAGGCTTTACTATAGTGTACTATTTTGCGATCCTTAACAAACTATTCTGATAGAAATTAGCAGTGGTACCTTGAAGATCGTTTCTGTCTGCACAATGACTAATGTTTGCGGCTAGAGAGTATTTCATTTCAATATCCTATATTTGTGGTTCATTATGCTTGCTATGTTTAACTTCCTTCTGTTTAACAGTACCCTTGGCCAAGGGTTTGTAACAAGCACATATCCCTGGGAGGTGTTATTCTCTATTGCTATATGCATCCTTGGACTAATCCTGTTTGCGCTCCTCATCGGTAACATGCAGGTAGAGTGACATTGCTTGGAAACTATCTTTTCAGCAATTTTGTTTGCCTGATTCTAACCTTTTCTTTTCAGACCTACCTTCAATCAGTTGCTATACGCCTTGAAGAGATGAGAGTTAAAAAACGAGATGCTGAGAGGTGGATGCATCACCGTTCACTGCCACCGCAAATCAGAGAACGAGTAAGGCGATATGAACGGTACAGGTGGTTGGAGACCAGAGGAGTAGATGAAGAAAATTTGGTTCAAACCCTTCCAAAAGATCTTAGGAGGGACATCAAACGCCATCTCTGTTTGGGTTTGGTGAAAAGGGTAGGATATGTCTGGTCAATTATCTTTCCGCATCTTGTAGTGAATTACACTGATCTCTGACCTTGTTTTGTTTTGCTGCTGATAGGTACCTTTGTTTGAGAATATGGATGAAAGATTGCTAGATGCAATATGCGAGCGCTTAAGGCCTGCACTCTACACCGAGCACGAATACATTTTGAGGGAAGGTGATCCAGTGGACGAGATGCAGTTTATTCTACACGGCTGTTTGGAGAGTATGACCACTGATGGGGGACGGAGTGGGTTCTTCAACAAGGTCCAGCTAAAGGAGGGTGATTTCTGTGGCGAGGAGTTACTCACGTGGGCATTGGATCCCAAGTCTGCTGCCAATTTCCCATCTTCGACCCGTACAGTGAAAGCTCTAAGTGAGGTTGAGGCATTCTCCTTGCGCGCCGATGAACTGAAATTCGTGGCCAGCCAGTTCAGGAGACTCCACAGTAGGCAGGTTCAGCACACGTTCCGGTTCTACTCGCAGCAGTGGAGGACCTGGGGTGCCTGCTTCGTTCAGGCGGCTTGGCGCCGCTACTACAAGAGGAAGATGGCGGAGCAGCGTCGCAGGGAAGAAGAGGCGGCGAACCGCCAGAGCAGTAGCAGTGGCCCTAGCCTGGGAGCAACCATCTACGCGTCTCGGTTCGCAGCCAATGCCCTCCGGGGAGTTCACCGGCTTAGGAACAAGACTGTTCCCACCATTGTGAGATTGCCAAAGCCTCCGGAACCAGATTTTGGAGTCGAGGATGCTGACTAAACAAGACACTCACACGCGAAATGCATGTACTTACGCTGTTGACAGAAGTGTTCTGTAGATCGTGTACAAAATTCAAAGACAGCTTCACAACATTATGCTTGTAAAAGTTCACTATAGAAGATGAAAATGTATAATGTCTTAGTTTTGCATGTCTTAGTTTTGCTATTTCTCCATTGCCTGAAATTTCCGAACACTGTCTCACTCTTACACTGCGACTGTACGGTACAATATTTGCAGTACTGAAAAAGATCAGCTGTGGTAGTACAATATTACCGCGACTTAGTGTTGTATGCTGATTCAAATCGGCGCTTAACTGCATCTGGCTTGTTCTCATTGAGATCAGCCTATAGGGCGCTTAACTGCATCTGCTGGACCCCGATGCCCATGGAGTTCTAGCATGAGGTGTTGGGGCCTGAGTGGCAGGTCTTAGTCCTTGGCGACTTTATTAACGTCCATGCGAATAACACTGGAGGAGGAGGCGCCTCTTCTGGTTGTTGTTCGCGGCTTTGATTTGCACCCTTTGGATTGTGCGCAATAAGATGGTGATAAGAGCGTATCTTTCATCGACACGCTTTTAACTATATCTACAATTTCTTGGCTTTATTGGTACCCGCTGTGTAGATAGTGGAATAGGGAGCGCCTGGATGGCATATGAAGGATCTTCTAGCGGCGGCTCGTCGCATTTCTACGCCATCCAGCCTCTGGGTTGTTCTTGTCTTTGGGCTACATTACTTGTTTTCTCTTTTCCGGGCATGATATGCTGTGGCCCCAGCGGATTTTTTGGTGGTCAGTTGTATCGATGTGGTTGATTTATATTTATAAAACGGAGCAAAAGCCTATTTCGAGGAGGTATCTAATTCAAATGCTTAGAAATGTGACTAATCAGACGGTTTACAAAGGCAAAGTTGCAGTCTCGCAGGTCAGGGGAGATTCAGGTCCTCCACACTCATCTCTGCTGGCGGGATGCTCTCCCTAGTGCGCCGCCGCCGCCGCTGCCTCCTCGCCGTCCCCTTCTCCACGCTCCCCGCCCCCGCCCCCACGCTGGACGCGGCGGCGGTGCTGGAGACGCTCTCGCTCTACACCAACGACTGGCGCCGCGCGCTCGACTTCTTCCACTGGTCCGCCTCCCCCGACGGCGCCAACCTGCCGCCCACCCCCTCCACCCTCTCCCGCGCCGTCGACATCCTCGGCAAGCACTTCGAGTTCCCGCTCGCCACCTCCCTCCTCCTCGCCCACCACCACCCCGCCGACCCCTCCTTCCTCCGCCCCGCCCTCCGCGCCCTCCTCAACCGCCTCGCCGCCGCCAACCTCGTCGACGACGCCGTCCGCGCCTTCGACTCCACCGCCCACTCCCTCGGCCTGCGGGACGAGGCCTCCTTCCACCTCCTCCTCGACGCGCTCTGCGACCACCGCCGCGTCGACGAGGCCCACCACCTCTGCTTCGGCAGGGCCGCGCCGCCGCCATTCCCGCCGGGGACCAAGGCCCACAACCTGCTCCTCCGCGGCTGGGCCAAGACGCGCGCCTGGACGCGCCTCCGCCAGCACTGGCTCGACATGGACACCCGCGGCGTCGCCAAGGACCTCCACTCCTACTCCATCTACATGGACGCCCTTGCCAAGTCGGGGAAGCCGTGGAAGGCCGTCAAGGTGTTCAAGGAAATGAAGCACAAACGCATTACGGTGGACGTCGTCGCTTACAACACCGCGATCCACGCGGTTGGGCTCGCGGAAGGCGTAGATTTCGCGATCCGGCTCTACCGGCAGATGATTGAAGCTGGTTGCAAGCCGAATGCTGCCACTTTCAACACGATTGTCAAGCTGCTGTGCAAGGAAGGGAGGTTCAAGGAAGCGTATGCGTTTGTTCCGCAGATGCACAAGGCCGGCTGTGCGCCCAACGTGCTCACTTACCATTGCTTCTTCCAGTATCTGACTCGCCCGCAGGAGGTCCTTGGACTGTTTGAGAAAATGCTTGAGAGGGGTTGCCGGCCGAGAATGGACACCTATGTCATGCTTATAAAGAGGTTCGGGCGATGGGGCTTCCTTCGCCCAGTGTTCTTTGTATGGAAGACAATGGAAGAACAAGGGCTCACTCCAGATGCGTTTGCGTACAACACACTCATTGATGCATTGCTGGAAAAGGGAATGGTGGATATGGCTAGGAAGTACGATGAGGAGATGCTCGCAAAGGGGCTCTCACCCAAGCCAAGGAAAGAGCTAGGGACTAAGGTGCCAGGAGCAGACTCTGACAGTGATAATGCGTTGGGTGGAGTGTTTTGAGTTATGGCCCCTAGACAGGAAAAGTGGTATTAGCATGCTCATCCACCCACTGGTTAGGATTGCACCATTGGAGGATCGTTCCGTGATTGAAATAATGATCAGTCCATGGACTTTACATTGAAATAAACCGGAATTTATAGGTAAATTTGCCCTTCCCATCAATTGTCCAACAGCTCTTCCCTTAGAAAGCATACAGAAGAGGGGTTGTTTGTTGTGCTGACACCTGAGTTGAGGAAGGACCTGACGACTAAGTGGCTGGGACTGAGTTGGGCTGTTAGCCTGCTTCATCATATTAATACATCGAATCATGTATTCAGGGAGCTGGAGAGGAATATCTATATCGGAGGTATAGAGGAAATTATGTGCTCCTCGGTATATTATTATTCTGGCTGCCTGCAACGATGATGCATCGATATGTCTCTCAAGGCAAACAATCTTGTCCCAATGGGCATTTAATCATACACTCTACGCTGAAGTGAAATGTAATCAGTGGTAGTGGTGCTCTAATATTCTCACTGGGTCAGGAAGCTATGGGAGGATGTGCAACACATCTCATGTTGTGATGAAAGCTTAGAATAACACAATATTACCATGCATACAGAAAATGTGAAGCTTGCTATACAAATTACAGGTAAATGTAGAGAGGGGATATTCCGCAACTAGTTGCGCCCGCACCCCAGTTTTGTTTTGACATTTCCAAGTTTCCAAAAAATGCAAACTAAAATTCTAGACATACATTCTATTGTATCTTGTGCATCTATGAAGTTTCATCCAAAAATATGTCAAAATGTGGCCTACACAAAAAGAACAAATGATCTGTAAATAGTACGTGACACTATTTACGTACGTCTTCTCTTTTTTACACAGGTCACATTTTGACATATTTTTGGATGAAACTTCATAGATGCACAAGACACAACACAATGTATGTCTAGAATTTTAGTTTGCATTTTTTGGAAACTTAGAAGTGTCACAACAAAAAATGGGGTGCGGGCGCAACTAGTTGCAAATGAGAGTTTCCCGTAAATGTACTGAACTGTGGTTCTTGTATTGCAGAGAAGTTTCCATTCTTCTGGATCTTGATTCTGGCAGTATGATGTGCTTGTATTGTTATACAAATTATGAAACTACAGGCACCATCACCACAAACAAGATATCCGGTTGTTATTCAACGACCTTCGTACTGTCCCTTGACATGACAACTGTTTTAAAATTGAATTTTGCACCCAGCTTTGATTGAAATAAAATGTTCCTATACATAACTTCTTAAACATTTCCCTTCTAGTGTTCTTATATTTTTATGAGATTTATCATCGGAGGTAGACTTGGAATTTTTTTTTTGTTCTCTTAATTTAAACCTTTTCTAGAAAAACAGCTTAAGCTTTTCTGAATTTACTTCCCAATACCAACAAACTGTAAGCTAACCAAAGTTTGTGTGCTGACTAGGGAGTTGAATATTCAGCTTCAGGAGGGATGTATTTATCTTCGTTACCCGTGTAAATGGCCTAATCAGAATCTAAGAAACATACCTCAATCCAGTGTTAACTTCTCCTTCACTATATTTTATTTTTGATAGCCATTGCGCTGTGAACTCATTATTTCTGGCCTCTGACGTTTAGATGATCAGGAGCTTAAAAACCGGTGATGTACCCTGTTCTTAGGGTCATTGCTCTGAGCCTCATTGATTTTTTGGTTTAAGAGTACCATGTTCAACTTACCTTTGGCTTGGACAAATCGGCTAGGTTACAAGAAGAGGTTTCCAGATTATTAAGTAATGACTTTCTATGTAGTACATGAAACTTCATGCTTACCTCAAAAGAAACATCAAACAGTTGGAATCAGTGATATTATGTTGTAACAGTTGGAAACATGAAACTTCATGCCTACTTGGTGTAACTATCACAACCTGGGGGGTTTGGCCTTAATTTTCCTAGCTAAAACTAGTCCGGAGGAGATCCATGTACCAGTTGTGTTAACCGAGGACATGTGCAACTCTTGTGTAAGGCTAGCCACTTGTTGAACATGTCATACTAGATAGGCAAAGTCAAGTAAATTCTGAAGGAGTCCTTGTGGATCCATAGACCAGCATTTGTCCAATCATGTTTGCAGTTGTGAAGTCATGGTTGTAACACCCCGGCCACCCCTCGACCGGGCATGTCACCCCTGGCAGCTCTTTAGGATCTTTAGACTAGCCCCACAGACCAACACATGTCTTTCCTGCGCACTTTGTCCTCACTCGTGCGCACCGATGAGCTTCCGGAAAAGAAGTTGCAACTTGTTGGTATGAGTATTCTATCAATCCTATTAAGCCCTAGGCCAGGATGTCACACTCATCCCCCCTTAGAAGATCGACGCCCTCGTCGATCAGCCCCAGGCCAGGAACGTCCCCTCTTGGCACACGTCTGTGCGTCCAGTGCCGGCACATGTGCCATGCCGTGTGCCACGACGGGCCACACCAGCCATGCGCCACATGCCCGAACCCCTGACCCGCACACGCCCGTGTAACCACGAAGATCGGCTCTGATACCAAATGTAACACCCCGGCCACCCCCCGACCGGGCATGTCACCCCTGGCAGCTCTTTAGGATCTTTAGACTAGCCCCACGGACCAACTCATGTCTTTCCTGCGCACTTTGTCCTCACTCGTGCGCACCCGGGAAGTACTTCCCGGTCGGTCACCCATCCTCAAATCGCTCCGGGCCAAGCACGATTAACCTCGGAGTTCTTTGGAGATGAGCTTCCGGAAAAGAAGTTGCAACTTGTTGGTATGAGTATTCTATCAATCCTATTAAGCCTTACGCCAGGATGTCACACTGGTACCCGTTGCAGTTTGACCCTATAACTGGTGGGAGGACCTAATTATTGTTTCTAGTTAAAGTTTTATGGAACCACATATATGAGTGTTTATATACTGTAAAAGTAGGACTATCCATGTAATCTGGTTGTGAATTCAAAATGCAACGTGGATTACGTAAGCAATACTGACTGTAAGTTCAGTCCGTTGTGTGATCCAAATGTCTTGGGTCTCTAGCACTGCACCCAAAGCATTGGCTCTAGAGAGTATGAAATGCTTCTGTCAGTGTGTAGTCTGCTGGACTAATCAATCACTAGTTTACGTGTGAGTGTTCTTTGACCAATTATTGGTTTTACTTTTACATGCTTTTGGAGTTTAACCCAGAGGGAGTCAGGGACTAGTGGTCAATTAACCCTTTTTCAGTAAATTTGTATCCAGTTCTCTGGCAATCAAACAGAACTCCAGCCACGATGGTAAACCAAGGATGTGAAGTGACATTCATTTGGGAAGATTGCCGTCAATGTCAGAGATCAGGCACATTATTACTTGAAAAAGAATGTATCTTATGCGGCATTCTGTATCTAATTTCAGACGACTATCAAAGTGCAGGGAGCAGTTATCTAATCCCAGGCAAGTGCCATTCAAGGAGACAAGGACGGGGGAACAGCTGTTATGATTGGGGTTCGTTCTACAAGAGTTTCTATGCTGATGTGCGTCTGCAAGTGGCCTGTAGTGACCCTGTGAAAATTCCTAAAGAAAGGATTATGGAGATTGTACAGAAAATGTATCTATTGAAGTATAAAGTGGAGTAGAGCAAATTCCTGAAAATACTGATGACGGTGATGGTCTTGGTGAGGAAGACATTGGTGAGGAAGACATTGACACTGGTGGTTTTGATAAGGAAAAAACTATGCATCAGATGGAGACTGACAGACATCTCAACCCTAGGGCCAATGTTGCTTCTGAGAGGATTCATGATAATGTGTATAGGACAGTCCTGGATGTTCCTAATTCCTGGGAAGATATGGAACTTGATGATGTTCGTCTGTCTTTCTCTGCTATTTGCAGGAGTGTTCAGGGAGAGATCCTCTTGGATGAGTGGCAATGCAACTCTCCTCCAGGCTTGTGTTCTCTGCCTCCTTGTTTGCACTACAATGAACAGGATGACTCGGTCTGGGACTTTGAGATGCCTGATATTGATCAAGTGGATTCTGATGCTCTTAACAGCTCGGAAAAATCTGCTAGTGCTGCATATTGCTCGCAGGTTCTGGAAGCTTTTATGATTAATGACTCTGATGAGGAAAATGAATTCGGTGACAGGGAGTCTGGTCAATTGGAGAATCTGCCTCAGGAAAAATCTTTTTCCCATCTTAGAGCAATTGGCTGTTGCTTCTCAGAAAACTGTTCTTCCTAAGAAGACCTGGGGCCCTGTGGTTCCTGCCCCTCGGATGGCAACTAGTAATCATGGGAACAAAAATATTATCGACAAGGCTAAGGAATATCAGAAGAGGAAGAAGAACTTGGAGATCCCTCCGTGTTTTCGAGGTAAATCTTTTGCTCTTTTAGCCGGTGATAATTTGAATGCCATGTCGAAAAAAGTGAACATTACCATCAGCAATGATGTGAGTGATAATAATAAGATTATCAATAGTTTAATTGATGTTGAATTAGGTAGAAACCTTCAGTTTGCTAGAGATAATCCTATTTCTGTGATGCCTGAATCTATTGATGTGGATGTTGCTCAGTTGACTGAGCATGCCGCTGGCCTCTACCTAAAAATCAACTAAATTCCCTGCTACTGTGTTACTAACCATCAGTTGCCTGTTGGTTTATCTCAAATTCTAAACAACTGTTCAGTTTTAAACTCTAGTAGTTATAAATCCGGTGGTATCATCATTGGTGGTTCTTGGAATATAAGGAGTATTAGTAAAAAAGGCCGATCGCAAGCTTTAGCTGATTCGACCACTGAACATAGGTTTGATTTTATTGGCTTGCAAGAGATGAAAAAAGAGCAAATTGATTTGTATTTTTTGAACTTTGTTGCCGGCAATATTCCATATAATTGGGTTACCTTGCCTGCTAGAAAAACTGCAGGTGGAATCTTGGTTGGTATTAGAAATGATAGGTTAGTTATCATTTGTTACTGATTCTTCCTGTATTTCTGTTGTTGTTTCGGATAAAAATGACTTGTTTGTTTGGCAGTTAGTTATGGTTTATGGTACTGCCTATGCAGATCATAAACTTCAATTATTTTCTGATTTGCATGACATCATGGAAAAGCATCAACTTCCTACCTTAATTGGTGGCGATTTTAATTTGGTTAGAAATGCGAAGGAAAAAAGCAATGAACATTTCAATGCCCAGTGGGCTTTCCTATTCAACGATTGGATCAATAAGTGGAATCTGATTGATTTTAAAATATCAAATAGATTGTTTACTTGGTCAAACAATCAATCTGATCTTATCCTGGCCACTTCAGATCGGTTCTTTGCCTCAACTGATTGGGAGCAAAAGTTACTGTTAGGGCTTTAGTTAGCGACCATACCCTCTTGTTAGTGATACTGGAGCTAATAAATCCCCACCTTTGAAATTGTTTTGCTTTGAGAAATGGTGGATTAAACATGGAGATTTTGCTGGTATTGTGGAAAAAGTGTGGAATACTAGATGTAGTTGCACTGCTGCAACTGACATCTGGCAATTTAAAATGAGACTATTAAGGAAAACAGTAAAAAGATGGGATATTAATGTGGACGTGGCTTTGAAAAAAAAACTTATTTTACAAGAGTTTGATATTCTTGATATTTTTCAGGACAAAATCAGTTATCCGATGCGGAAAAGATAGACTGGATTGTATCAAAGCTCAGTTGGATGATATTTGGGTTTAAGAGGAAACCAAATCCTGTCAGCGTTCAAGAGATAGGAAGGTTTTAGAAGGTGATTGCAACACGGCATACTTTCATGCAGTAGCTAATAAACGAAGAAGGAAAGAAACCCTGGCTGTCTTAGATGGTCCAGATGGCCCAGTTGAACATACTGGTGAAATGCTTAAAATTGCTGCTGCATTTTACAAAAATCTTTTTGCAAAAGAGGAGACCCCTGCAATTTCTTTAGATAATAACTTCTGGGATAGTCAGGATCTCCTCATGGATGAGGAAGCTTTCATCCTTGATACACCACTCTATGAGGAAGAGATTTATAATGCTATTATGGCCTCATGGGCTCGTATGCCGCTGGTTCCCTGGGCCTGATGGCTTTCCCTTTTTGTTCTACCATTGGCCTTTAATTAAATCCGATATTATGGCTCTAATCAGGGATTTTGAGGCTGGTACCTTAGATGTATCCAGGCTCAGTTATGTCGTTATTGCCTTCATTCCAAAAGAGAGTAATGCTCAGGAAATGAAAAAGTTTAGGCCCATTAGTTTGGGGAATTGTAGTTTAAAAATCATTTCTAAGGCTATGACTAATAGGATTTCTCCTATTGGTCGTAGAATCATTTCTAAGAATCCGTCCGCTTTCATTAAAAGTCGTTTTATTCTGCAAGGTGTGGTGGCGGCTCATGAGGTAATCCACGAAGTCCATTAAAAAAACAATCTGGTCTAGATTTGAAACTAGATTATGAAAAAAGCATATGACAGAATTGATTGGCAATTTCTTGACAAAATGTCAGAGTCAAGGGGATTTGGGGTGATCTTCAGGAACCAAGTTAAATCTATTCCTTTGTGTTTTACAATAAATGATACTAACAGTAGCTACTTTATGGCTGTAAAAGGGCTTAAACAAGGGGATCCTCTCTCCCTCATTTTGTTTAACCTTGTTGCTGATGTTTTTTTCTAAAATGTTGTATAAAGTTGCTAGAGTGGATTCTGCACTTACACGCATGGGTGTGTGTGTGTTCTGGACCGCCGATTTATTCCTCAAGATTCCCACTTCCTTTGGTAGATGGAAAGATTCCTTTCTCTCCTCTTTCTATCCAAATCTCAAAGCAAAATGGATGGTGACGGAAACACCCACACCCATGCGTGTAAGTACAAAAGTATTTCCTATAAAGTTGTTGCAAATAACCTCATCTGTGGGTTGATGCCTCAAGTCATCCTTGGTGGTGCTATCATCTTGCAATATGCTAATGGCACCATCCATTTTTGCAAAATGATTTGGATATGGCTAGAAATTGGAAATGGTTGCTGACATGTTTTGAGCAAATGTCGGGTATGCGTATTAATTATCATAAGAGTGATTTATTGCCTATTAATATGGATGTGTCTGAGGTCAATTTGTTTGCACAAATTTTTGGCTGTAAGTTGGTTGAGTTTCGTTTTACTTACCTTCGTGTCCCGTTACACTTTTCTAAACTGAGAAAAGAGGATGTTCAGCCAATATTTGACAAAATTATTAAAAGGATTGCTGGGTGGATGGGTAAGCTCCTTTCCTATAAAGGGAGGCTTATTCTTCTACAAACTTGTATTGCAAGCATCCCCATGTATTTGTTGTCTTTCCTTAAATTTCCCAATGGGCTATTGGTGCAATCAAATCTCAAATGGATCATTTTTTCTGGAATAATGTTGGGGGTTCCCACAAATATCACTTAGCTAATTGGGATTTTGTTAGCCAGAAAAAAGAATATGGTGGTCTAGGGATTCAAAAATATGAGGGACTTTAACTTGAGTTTACGCCTCATGGATCAAAAGATACCACATGGATGATAATAAATTTGGAAACTAATTGTGGATTACAAATACAATCTGTCTCCTAATGTACTTAGAGCTAAACCTACACATTGTTCACCTTATTTGAAAGGTGTGATGTGGGCTGCCGATGCAACTAAAGTTAGTTATAAGGGCATCTCCAGCGGGGCGACGCATTTCGGACGCCAAACGGATGCGTCTCGTCCGACATGGTCGAAATCGACTGCTCGTTCGTTTGTGTCGGGGTGGCTCCAGCGGCACAGCGCATAATTTTTTTTCCCATTCATAAAAGTCATAATTTACATCAATAAAAAACATAAAAAGACTTAAAAAGGCCATAAAAGCGTGGTAAAACTAGGTACTGCCTACTGGTCGTTGTCGCTGACGAGGTCGATGAACTCCGGCGTCGGCCATGGAAGCTGGTACGCCGGCGGTGGAGGAGGTAGGGCAGGCTGCGGCAACTACGGCCAGGCCATCGCCTGCGCAGGAGGCTGTGGTGAAGGTGGCCATGGATCCTAGGCCGGAGCAGCAGCCGACGCGCCGTTGTTGGAACGCGTCCGCGTGGCCGGAGGAGTCGCCGGCCTCCCCTGCGCGAGCGCGGACTCGCGGAGCTGGATTGCAAGCCCGTCCCACAAAGCGAGCTCGTTGAGCTCGTCGAGCTCGCTATTGGCCAGTGCCATGGCAATGACCTCGTCCTCGGTAATGTCCGGTGGCTGGGTCTCCGGATCCCATGCCGGCCCGCTGTTGTCGTGGTCGTAGTCTGCGTGCTCGTCCTCGTCCTCGTCCGCGTCCTCTTGGTCGTTCTCCTCTTCTTGCGCGACGATCTCGCGGTCGAAGTACTCGACGTCGCCGAGGTAGCTAGCGCGGCGGCGTGCGTCGAACTCCCACATCCCGAATGAGATCCAGTTGTAGGAGTTGAGCGCGTACGCCAGATCCTCTCGGAGATCCGGCGGCAAGATCGCTCGGCGGCGACACACCTCGTCTCGGCGCTCTCGATCCTCGCGCGGCACGTGGTGGGGGACCGGCACGCGCTTGGAGTTGAGGTACCAGCCTCCTCCAGGCAGGTTTGCGTCCGTCCATGGCCCCGAAAGGCCGCGCGCGAGCTCGATGCGGACGTACCGCCCGACCCGTGGCTTCTTGCCGGACCGCGAGCCGCTAGCCTCGTGGTCGTTCTTGGTCTTGCGGAATGGCCAGCATTTCTTCCCCATGGCGTCGGTCGGGTGGATAGGGTGGGCTCTGGCAATGGTGTGGTTGGGAAAATGGGCGCCGGTAGCGTTCCTTTAAGTGGCTCGGACACCATCTCCATCTCGCCTTCAATGTCCTGCCACTGCGACGCCGCCTAGCAGCGCACGCTCGCGGAAGCCGAGGCGCGCCATTAACGCGGCCCTGGAAAGCTGCAGCGCGCCGCCCGTAAGTAATGCCATGGAAGCGAAGCATCTGTGCCCCTGCCAGGCGGGCCCGTGTGAGGACCGGGCGGACGACCGCTGCGTCCGCAAAGACGCATTTTTGGGCCATGTTTGTGTCGCTGCGGACGGCCCAGACACTATGCGTCGTCCCGCTGGAGGTGGTACCAGACGCATTTTCGGCCCGGGCGGATGCAAACGGTCGCTGAACGTCCGTTTGCGTCGCCCCGTTGGAGATGCGCTAAGTGGAATGTTGGTAACGGTAGGCGGGTTATTTTTGAGGAAGACATTTGGCTAGGGCATTGCTCCCTTGTTATTGTCTTTTGGGACCTGCACACCATTGTCAATGAACAACAGTGTCTTGTGGCTGAGGTCTGGGACGGTGCTGAATTGAAGCTCTCGTTCCGGAGGACTGTGTCACAGGGTTTGTTTGATAGATGATTAGAATTGGTGGCGCTCATCCAAACAGTTCAGTTGACTGACTGTGGCGATCGCCCCATTTGGCTTTTCCATCCATTGGGGAACTATTCTGGTAAGTCGTTCTATGGTGTTGTTAATAATGGTGGGATTCCGGTTCATAACCCCGCTGTCTGGAAGTTGCCTCCTAGTATTCACGTGTTTCTCTGGCTGCTAGCTAATGACAAGCTATTAACTAGGGATAATCTCAACAAATGTAGGCACCTGGATGATTTAACCTCCTTGTTTTGTAATGAGCATGAATCATCTGCTCACTTGTTCTTTGAGTGTGTGGTGGCCAAAATCCTTTGGAGTGTTGTGTCAGTTATTTTTGGGAGACAAGTTGGTGATAATTTCGAATCGGTTGCTAGATGGTGGATTAGTGAGGATAAGAACTCTGTTCTGAACATCTTCTCATCTGCGGTTTTGTGGACCTTGTGCTCTACCCGCAATGATGTAGAAAAAGCTGGCCAGTGTCAAAGGGATGTTGGGAAAATTGGGTGCGCTGATTCGGAGCTGGAAAAGCCTTTGCCAAGACAAGCATTCAAATATGCTGGATGCCAATCTGCTGTTGTTGGATCATCACAGGGGCGAGCTGTTGAGGATAGCCTAGATATGAAGGTGCTGTTGATGGGTGCCATGCTAAAAGCTGGCAGCTGGTGCAGATCCAATGCAGCAATGGCGCCAGGGTTTGGCCTGCGAAAAGCTCGTCGATGAAGTCTGTCTTAGGAATGTTCTCCTTTTTCCTGGTATTTTTCGGTTGTTCCCCGTGGGTGGGCTTTAAAACTGTGCTGTTGAGACGAGTTCACAGCTCGATCCTTGTGACATTTTGGTTGCATTTTAATGGAACCAAGGGGTTTTACCCCTTTGCATCTAAGAAAAAAAATGGCCTACAGATGCCAGTGAGAAATCGATAAAAATTCTGGACAAACCGAAGCTGCACTCTTCAGAGATGCCTTTACTAGGCGCCTAGTTTCTTGCCTGGAAAATTTTGTTTTTGCCCATGTAAGCGGATGCCTGATTAGCTCCTGAATAGAGACTGGGTGTGACCTAACTTTGCTCTGTTTTATTTATGTTGCTACTCACAAACTGCACCTGTATCTAGTTTTCTTTGACAATGAACTGTATCTCTCCCTGGTTTCTAGAGTACCACATAACCCAGAGGAGAATGGCCCACATACTGACATACATGATCAGATCATACTTATATTTTGAATCCATTGCTAGTGCTAGATAGTGGATTAGTGAGGATAAGAACCCTGTTCTGAACATCTTATCATCTGCGATTTTGCAGACCATGTGGTCTAACCGCAATGATGTTTGTTTTCAGGGCAAAAGCTGGCCAGTGTCAAAGGGATGTTGGGAAAAATGGTGCGCTGATTGGGAGCTGGAAAAGCCCTTGCCAAGACAAGCATTTGAGTTTGCTGGATGCCAATCTGCTGTTTCTGGATCATCACTGGGGCGAGCTGTTGAGGATAGCCTAGATATGAAGGTGCTGCTGATGGGTGCCATGCTAAGAGCTGGCAGCTGTTGCAGATCCAATGCAGCAATGGCGCCAGGGTTTGGCCTGCGAGAAGCTCATCGATGAAGTCCGTCTTCGGAATGTTCTCCGTTTTGTAATAGCTTATTGTTCTTTAGTGCCTTTTTCCTGTTATATTTCAGTTGTTTCCCGTGGGTGGGCTTTGAAAACTGCTATTGAGAGACGAGTTCACAGCTCGATCCTTATGACATTTTGGTTGCATTCTAAGGAAAAAAAATGGCCTGTAGCTGCCAGTGAGAAATCAATGAAAATTCTGGACATACGGAAGCTGCACTCTTTAGAGATGCCTTTACTAGGCGCTTAGTTCCTTGCCTGGAAATTTTTGTTTTTGCCCATGTAAGCGAATGCCTGATTAGCTCCAGAACCTGAATGGTGTTTTATGTTGCTACTCGCCAACTGCACGTGTATCTAGCTTTCTTTGACAATTAACTGTACATCTCCTTGGTTTGTAGAGTGATAACCAGTTGCAGACATAACCCAGATGAGAATGGCCCACATACTGACATACATGATCCTCAGTGCACCTGTTCCTACCAAAACGTCTTATAATTAGGCACAGAGGTGATACGAAGGAGTACTATCCACGAGAGCCTGCTTGTACTGGTAGCCGACAGCCTTACCAGAATGACTGTTCCTGCCGTCTCCCATTGGCACGATCGGCCGAGTACGAGTTGCTTCCGGTTGCGAGTACAGTGTGGCAGGTACGGTGTCTGCAGACGCGCATACAACGGCAGCCGCCCTGTCGCGCCATCTCGATCTCCCTCTGTCGGGGCACAACGACATTGCCGCTAGAACGGGACGGGACGAGACAGATGTGGCAACACCATCGTTGCCAATGAGAAGTCCCGAGCGCGGTATGTACGGTACGATTGGAGCCGTACCTACGTCCGCGTCTGCCGATCCATCGGTGACCATGTGAATGGAAGAGGACAGTAATGCATGGCGCCACGACGCACGGTGGCCGGCCGGCCGGGGACATGTCGACGACAAACCGAGCCCCGCAGGTGGCTGCTGATTGGTACAGCTACGACGGACACGCCAGAAGCCGTGGGCGCGACATGCCGGCGTGCCCCAGCGCCGTGCGCCAGCGACGTGGGCGAGCCATACATCCACGGCGGAAGCGACGCGCGCGCGCCGGCACCGACCGTCGGCAGAGCGGTCGCGTCGCCGTCGCTCGTCCGTGCACGAGGAACGCGAGACGCCCATACTCAACCTGGCGCCACCGAACGGTGTCCGGCCCGGCCATCCCGACACGTCGGAGCGCCCCCACTTTTCTGGCGGTCGGCGCGGCAACAGTCGTACATGGTGGTGTGGTGGCGACGACGCTCCCAGCCGGCAACAGTTGGGCCGCCGAAAGGGGCGTCTCCTGGCTGCATCAAAGCACAAGCAACGCCGGCTGCGCATCTATCGCGCGCCGTGGGTTCGATGTCGTGCACGTCGCCGGCTTCCTGAACCGATCGCGACACAAGCGATCGAGCAGCCTATGCATGCATGGCTCCGGTGTCCGGTCACCAACGCAAGCTCGGTGTCTGCACCGCATTGTTGCAGCAACGGCCAGGGACCCGCCGGCGATCCACAAGGATCGTGTTACGTTGTGATCGGTCGCCGTTTCGATGTGATGGCGCGCCTGGCCAGTCGACAGAATCACGGGACGACCGCGACGTTGCCTGCGTACGTGCCTGCCGCGCTGCCGGAACAGGATCCGGCACCAGGGGTCATCGAGGTGGCGACCGGTCGAGATGACCGGCTGCTTCATTAAATCCATCGCGCGGCCCGTACGTTCATGTGAGATGTGACAATGGATTCATCTCAGGTCACGTGAGAGAAAAAATTAAAATGAACTTTACGGGCCAGCTGGGCTTGCAGGGCCTGGTGTGTCCCTGTTGCCGCATTTGGTCGGCACCCGCCGGTGGCGGTGGAGGACGTCCTCCAGGTGGCTATGTTGTTGCCACCCTCTGGGTCCAACTTGCCTACCTCCTTCGACTCGTAGGTCACACGATGGACCTCGCGACACGGGCGTAAGTTCGTGGATGCCGGGTCGGAAGGTGGACTGCCCGGGCGGCTGGCAACATGGCGGTGGTGATGGCCCTCCCTTGAGGCCATGAAAGTGGTGAGGAGTGGGCATCGGGAGCTCCTTGTGTTGGTGGCGCATCGGCATGGTCAGTGCCCAGATCGCGTGGTAGAACTCGGCTCGGGGATGACTTGTAGTTTGAGGGACCAGGTGTGGCGAGACTTATTCCAGGAGAAATCCCAGCGTTCCGGCGCCAACAACGGCAACACATGCAGGTGTCGTGACCCTCTTGAGGGTGTTGTTGTGGCTAGCCTCTCCACATTAGGGCTCCGGTGAAAACCCTAGCACCTTGTGGTCTTGGCAATGGTGGCGCATGCGGTGTCGTTACCTCCTTGGGAGCATTGTCGTGGAGCTTAGGTCTCCTTAGTCTCATGGAGCCTTCGGTGTCAAGCTCGGTGCTTCTTAGTTTTTCTTGTTTATATCTGATTTGCTTGTAAGAGGAATTCATCATCACTTTGTATCGGTTCATCTATTTGAATTTATTTGTAAAGCGGTGCGAAAGTTTGTTTCGAGGAGGAAGTATGGGTGCTTCTCTCGTTTCGAATAAAATGGCTTTGGGAGATAGGTCCCATGACTCCTTTGACTGAAAGGAATCCCATAGAAATTTGGAAGGTTTGATCCCTAAGAAATTTATATGTGTGTACGGCTTCATTCTTAGGCTTAGATCCTTAGGAAATCATTCCGTAGGATTCCATGGCCGTGTTATTTGAAGGAAAATTTCCATCCATCCAAACACCACATTACAATTTGAACCTAGCCTTTTTTAGAGAAATTTCCATAGGTTCTAAATTCCGCAGGATTCAAGGGGGGCATGACACTCTAATCTTGTGTTTTTTAATCTTAAGAATAATGTGAACCAAAGAGGCGTGCACTATGAACGTTTCGCTGTCAGGCAAAACAATAAACCTGTCACGCTGATCATGCTAATTAATTATTCTTCCTTTCTCGTGGTGATCATGCTAATAATTCGATGGTTGCTGAGCTTCGTATGTAATCTTTGCCGGTTTGGCGTCACGCGGGTTGAGCAATGTTGATTAGTCGTGGTGGATCGAGTTGGATAATTGGTAGAGCCAGTGCACTAGTGCAGCATGTCGACCGTGACCCACTGGCACGAGGCCCTGAGTCTGACGTCCAATCCAGCGAGCGTCAAAAAGCGCGCGGCGCGGGCGAGCGGCGCGCGAACGTGTCCCGGCGTCTTGAGCCAAGTGGCACAGTGTGCAAGACCTTGAAAAGCAAAGACGCTTTTCTTCCTCATCGGCGCTGCCTGCGTTTCGCATGTACGGTCATTCTCGGCATGGAACCTAACTAGACCTGTCGGCTTCCAACGGACTACAAACGAGGCGTGCAGCGATTCCGGCCCTTTTCACACGCATCCATAGATCTGTTTGTTAATTTGTTTTACTCCATTTACAGCTGCCCGGTTTGATCCGTTTTGGTCCATGCGGTGAGGTTTTTGCGACCTAGCAGGACAATGCAAGCGAAGCAACCTATTTGTAGCTCAAATTTAAGTTAGAAATGTGGTCATGTGTACCCTAGGCCCGCCGAGGTCAAGGTGGTACCAACTCACCGTTCGCTCATATTCCGTGTCGCAATTAAGGCCATAGCCTCTAGTCTGTCGCATCGCCATTAGTGTCGGCCATGTACATGTTCTTTTCACCGCCGCGCCCCCATCCTCACACCCTGCTAGTCCACTTCCTGTTACACACACCTGCAAACCCTAGTCCCCCTCCTCCTCAAGTGTTGGTGGCCGGAATGGCAAAGAGATCATGGCTGTGGAAAAAAGGCGGCTACAATGACCACGAGGTCAGGTCCTCCTTAGGGCACCACCACCACAACTGCGTCTACGCCACCGTGGAGGTGGCACACGCCTACTGGGAGGCAAAGACGCCGATGCCATGGCCCGATGTCAACCTCCCTAGCGGTTGGCACATGAACCACGCTAGGATCCCCCGGTGCCTCCAGTGACGACAGAAGGGGCAGGGAGCAGCAACGAGATCGAACGACCTCACCTACGTCCCCACTCGCCCCTTTGGGATTGGTGGCTAGAGTGGGAGAACCCGATGCGCAACGCCACTCCTACTTCCTGGGCGACGCGTCGGGCCCCAAGAAGCAGAATGACGAGGAGAAGGAGAAGGGAGGAAGTCTGCGACGACATCGATAACTACGCAGCCCTCCTTGCGTATGGCCGGGAGCTAGAGTCAACGACCGTCAAGCAATAGGAGGAGGTTCCCCTTTAGTCGATCGAGCTAGATGAGAAGGTTGCCCCCAAGCTCGCCCTTCAGCCGGAGTTGGAGGAACTCAGTAGGTGACGGGCTCGTGGAGACCCTGCGGCAATCGGCGTTGATGTAGCAACGCCCTGACACGCCTCTTATGAATCCACCGCACTAGCTAGCGCCGGTCCAGCCGTGGTCGTCGTGGAACACACACGTACGCCCATGCCAACGCAGGCGTGGCGTGCACTAGCACCTGCGCCTTCGTGGCATGGGTGGCAAGCACTAGCGCCAGTGTCAGAACCGCCGATGTTTTGGCCACTAGCTCCTTCTACACCATGGTCATGGTTGCCGCTGGTGTTCATCATTATGAACGATGACAAGGGCGCATAGGCACATCATGCTTATAATTAATATGAAATATTATGAAAAGAAAAAGAAATGCGTCCCGTCCCGCCTCTTGGTTCACCCCAACCCAAACAGACCAGAAGAGGACACGGCCCTATATTTCGTCCACTGGCTGTCACAAGTGAATCAAAACAGACACATTGGAGATACATTAGTATATACTACTCCTATCTGTTTGTTGTGTTTGTTGATGCATGCCATATTGCCATGCATGATGAACATCAACAAAATTACACAGTACATAACCACACCACGGATACACTAGCTGGTTTCAATCTCAGCTGCTGAATGCTGATGCAGCTGGTTCATGTCAGGAGTCTGGTGATGGCATACATGCTTACTTCATCTCATTTTTCACACGGCCACCGTGCACGTACCACGCACTGGTGCACAGGGGCGGAGCTGGCCCGGCGTCAACCCTGATGCACCTAAGTGCATTTTACATGCTACATGGTGATGCATAGGCTCATTTCTTAGCATGGTTACAAAGAAAAATAATTTCTACCCTGATGCATGTGCATCATGGTGAGCCTATGTAGCTCCGCCCCTGCTGGTGCATGCGTGCCTAGTCTTTGAAGAGCATCTGGTCAAAGCTGGCGCCGCGCGCAGAGAGATCTTCCAGCCTAGCTATTGCAGGAGCTTTGATTAGCCTATGATGCGCCTATTTGGCCAAGTCCCAACGTCCCCAAACTCCCACGCCCACCTGAGGGCACCTGGCCATGCATGAAGCATCAACCCTACCCTACTGCATGCTCCCAATTATCTGGACGGGCTTAGAAAGTTCGACATGTCTTAAGATAACACGATCATCATCATCCATACCCTGTGGTTAACGTACTGGCAAAGTGGCAATGCAGCGGCGAGGGGACAGAGATCCTTGTTCACGCCAAAAGCGTGCGGCTGACAGTACAGTTCAGGGCGAACATTCAACCGGAGAGAGATATGTCCGCCCACAGGAACAAGATCTAGTACCTCACCAGATATTCTACAAGTGCTAGCTTTTGATGCGCAGTAGATACTAGACAGGCAGGGTTTAGTGGTTTTAAATTGGTAGGGTTAGTACGGTGTGCAAATCCATTGCAATCTGGCATGCCCGACAGACAGGGCGTGGCGCCGAGGGATAACCAAGGATCAACGGCATTGACTCTGTTGGAACTCGGGAGATTTGTCTCGGGAACAAATTCCACTTAAATGTAAGTACATCCGCTCACATTTGTCAAGTTCTTCGAATACGTACCGTACTGTCCCGTACCATAAGATCAGCATGATGTTGCTGTTTATGTGGACACGCTCACACGCATGTACACCACCATTTGTCGAGCATGGGGGCAATTCATGGAGAGAAGCATATCGAACTATAAAACAAGTTGATGATCCAAAAAAAAAAAATCTTTTGACCGGCCAGTTGATCTTTAGGGCTCTTTAGTTTGGATGTATTTCCACAAGATTTTCCGAGGACCTTAGAATTATTCCGATGCAAGTCGTTTGATTTGTAGGATGATGATTGCAAACCATTTGAAGACATTAGTATTCAACCGCACTAGAGTTTATAGTACTCCCTCCGCTTCATATTACTTGTCCTAGTTTTGGTACATAGCTGTACTATATCAGCGACAAGTATTATGGATCGGAAGGAGCAGCAAAATTCCAACAACAGCAACCTCTTACAAAGAATCATTTTAATTTTCAGCTGATTTAAGATGGCATTCACTACAATGCCACATTTTTCATACTAATTCTTGTCATTTGCGACTATTGCAAATCAAAGAGGTCCCTTGACGAGGGTGCTCCCCGGCAATGCCACCACGAGGGGATTATGGTTGATGGAATCCTGCAGGCTAGCACGAGACATCGGATACGAAACAAACGGGGAGAGAGATTTACCCAGGTTCGGGGCCCTCGATGAGGTAAAACCCTTACTTCCTTCTTGTCTGATCTTGATTATCGAATATATCGGGTTACAATGGGGTAGCCAATAGGCTGTTGTGGTTGTCTCGCCTAGAGGCAAAGATTCTAGGGTTCTAGCTCTAACTTGCAGTGGATCTACGTGTTGAAGTTGTGTCTCGACAGGCCCTCTCCTGGCCTTTATATAGCAAGCCAGGTCCCGAGAGTTCTGTCCGGACTCGACTAGGTTACAACAAGATCTATTCTAGTCTTTCCTTGTACGGCGTCTTCCTGCCTTGTTCGCTAGGAATCCTTCTTCGAGTAGGTCTCCTTCGCTGGAACCAAACCAACGTATATGTCCACCTTGGCTATTGGGAAATCTTCATCGGCTCCTAGTTGGGCCAAAGGAGGTAGAGTAATGTTGGGTACCCGAAGGGTAATGCTCACATCACTAGCCCCCGAGTGACTGACCGAAGTAGAGCTTCGGGCAGGGACTATAATTGTCATCATCCGAATGTCCATAACTGTTGAAAAGATTTGGTCCTTCTTCATCATTTTGGAGTCGAATTTTCTTGCTATCGGGTGCGCGTCCAGCGCTCCCGATGGGAGTAGTCCCCGAGTCTAGAAACGGATGCTTGCAACAGTGCGTAGACTCAAGTTGTATTACTGTTGACTGCCAAAACCCACCGGCGGGCAGCGGCCTTGTCAACACCGTAGAGCCGGGAAGAGCCTAGAGCTGCGGCTGGCTGAGACCCCTCCGAGCGACGGCCCGCAATGCTCTTCTGGTCACACGCGGCGATGCGAAGTGCAGGGCGTGCCACCTGACCTATACCCGGTCGGGAAGGTGATGGGGATGCCTCGCTTAGTTTCCGCGAGGGCATACATGTAAACATTAAATACGAGCCTCGATCGGCTCTCAGGTTATCCTGTGAATCGGCTCAAAGAGCCGATCCACCCATGATTCGTACGGGGTGCACGAATACTTGGTGGTCCTGCTTGATCAAGATAAAGCTAATGAGATCTACGACGATTTAGGGTTTTCACCGCATAATCGGATCATCCTACTCCGAGGTTGGGCCTCGCGGCCACGCACGGTGCTCGTAAGCCGATCCTAAACAAGGCCTAAAAACCAACATGAAGTTGATCCTCGGAACATCCTGTTTAGGACTTGCGAACGCCACCCTACGTGCCACTTGGATCCTCCCCCTTTGTAAGGCCTAACTATTGCGGATATTAAACTAATCCTTGTAGAACAAGGAGCAATCGTAACGGATCAGATCTACTCGAATAATGATCAAGCGGGGTGCCGCCCCACACCCGAGATAGGTGTGAGGGCGGCTAGATATGCAAGGGTTGCACTACGTAAGCATGCTTAAACGAAGAACAATGCTAACCCTAACACATCTATGATAACTACGTTGCTCTCCATCAAAAGCGCTTCAGAACGAGCAACGCATGAACAACGTGGGGCTTGTGCTGCCTAGATCGCAAGATGCGATCTAGGCAGCATGTCGCTTACCTGATAGAAACCCTCGAGATGAAGGAGTTGGCGATGCGCCGAGATTGGTTTGTTTTGGGGTTGAACGTGAGTTGTTGTTTATTCCATAAACCCTAGATACATATTTATAGTCCAGCGGACTTTCTAATGTGGGCGTGTACTAAACCGTGCGCGAGATAAACCCTAACTTTTAATCTAGATACAGTCTGCTATAATTAAAGATACACGGGCAAACTAGCCCAACTTCTCCGTGCAAGGCCGCTTCATAGATCTTCAATGTGTAATCTTCCAAGCCCATCTTGATCGCGGCTGTTGACTGCCAAAACCCACCGACGGGCAGCGGCCTTGTCAACACCGTAGAGCCGGGAAGAGCCTAGAGCTGCGGCTGGCTGAGACCCCTCCGAGCGACGGCCCGCAATGCTCTTCTGGTCACACGCGGCGATGCGAAGTGCAAGGGCGTGCCACCTGACCTATACCCGGTCGGGAAGGTGATGGGGATGCCTCGCTTAGTTTCTGCAGGGCATACATGTAAACATTAAATACGAGCCTCGATCGGCTCTCGGGTTATCTCGTGAATCGGCTCAAAGAGCCGATCCACCCATGATTCGTACGGGGTGCACGAATACTTGGTGGTCCCGCTTGATCAAGATGAAGCTAATGAGATCTACGACGATTTAGGGTTTTCACCGCATAATCGGATCATCCTACTCCGGGTTGGGCCTCGCGGCCACGCACGGTGCTCGTAAGCCGATCCTAAACAAGGCCTAAAAACCAACATGAAGTTGATCCTCGGAACATCCCGTTTAGGACTTGCGAACGCCACCCTACGTGCCACCGGATCCTCCCCCCTTTGTAAGGCCTAACTATTGCGGATATTAAACTAATCCTTGTAGAACAAGGAGCAATCGTAACGGATCAGATCTACTAAATAATGATCAAGCGGGGTGCCGCCCCCACACCTGAGATAGGCGTGAGGGCGGCTAGATATGCAAGGGTTGCACTACGTAAGCATGCTTAAACGAAGAACAATGCTAACCCTAACACATCTAATGATAACTACGTTGCTCGCCATCAAAAGCGCTTCGAGTACGAGCAACGCATGAACAACGTGGGGCTTGTGCTGCCTAGATCGCAAGATGCGATCTAGGCGGCATGTCGCTTACCTGATAGAAACCCTCGAGACGAAGGAGTTGGCGATGCGCCGAGATTGGTTTGTTTTGGGGTTGAACGTGAGTTGTTGTTTATTCCATAAACCCTAGGTACATATTTATAGTCCAGGGGACTTTCTAATGTGGGCGTGCACTAAACCGTGCACGAGTAAGATTCTATCTCTAAACTAAAATACGATCTAATATGTTACAGATACACGGGCAATTAAGCCCAACTTGGTATAAAAGGCCGATTCTCATAATTCTCCATGTATACTTCCTTTAAGCCCATCTTGATTGCGGCCCACCTCTGACTTGGTCAAATTCTGGTGATAACACATGCCCCCCTGGTTTTGGAAATATGATTTCCAAAATCATCATGCTCTTCTCTCGTCGGGTCATGTCATGGCATCACCGTTGCAGTATCTCTTGTCTCTTCATATTTTGCAGTGAGGAGTCATGATGCCGATAATGAGGGCAGCGAGGATTAGTAACATGGCATCGGTGGTATGCAAACAATCGGCTCTCCTTGAGCAATCGGTTCTTTATTAAAAACCCTCTTTTATTATCGAAGAAGCGTTTCCGGCCAGCCGTTTTGCCGATAGTCAAAGTCACACGATCTTTTAAAAAAGGAACCGATGGCGCCGCATCGGTCTCTCTCATAAACACACCGGGTAACGCTGAGCTAGCCATCCTTCCAAACGGTAACCCGCGACCTCCATCTGCAAAGACGCAGTCGGATCCCCAAATCGTCGCTCGAGCAGTTCCAATCCACCACCCCCTACACGGATCTCGACCGCGCGGCTTCCAATTTCTTCAACGCATCTCATGGCGGAATCAGCCTAACACCGATACCACGGTTTCCGGACTGAAGGTAATCCTCAACCTCCTCTCGCCGTTTGACTTTGACACGGGATTAATGCAAACACCCGAATTAATGCCTCGCTCCGCCACTAATTTAGGTTTCGGACATTCTTCCGCCACATCCTTCTCTCGCAAATTCGATGTGCCTCGGTCCTCGTTCTTCCGAGAGCCCTGCCCTGTTAATCTCATGCGAAGCTAACGGAATCCCCTTTGTGAGCCAAAACCTAGATCCGACTTCCTGGGCCGACGCTCGCGAGCCCGGCCCAATCCCCACGAAGGTTGGGTGGCATGGTACAGGTAGGGTATCAAAATCCCACTATGCCACTTGGGAAACCATAGGAATAGCCGATGCCACCGTCATTATCGCTGTCTCCTCTTGAGAAGAATGAGAACATCTTGAAAACCATCGGCTACTTCGGTCCGACGCACTTGAACTCGTTTCATGTTTGGTCATGGTCCTATGACTCCGACCTCGTTGGATGTGGCCATGATCACGGGGCTAGACATTGCATCTCCCGGCCCTTCGCATTCAAGCTGCCAAAGGTCCCTTTCACTCTCTCCTCCAAAAAGAGTGTACCAGATCGGGGTGCCTATCTCAATCGTTATATGAAAACCAAAGGCCACCGTGACGAGAGAGGAGCACACGACATTCTTGAATTTCTGGTTGGAGCACTTCATATTCCGTGGTCCGTCCCTTGCTCCTACCAAGAATTACCTCTCCCCGGCCTATGAACTCGCTAAAGGCACCCAACTTGGTCTAGGCAAGCTATTCCTTGGAGAGATTTATCGATCCCTTCAACTGATGTCTGTCAAACTGTTCACTCGCAAGACAGTTAAAACTGGCGGCCCCTGGTGGTTCATTCAATTGTGGGCCCAACTATACTTCCAAAGCCAAATCCCAGACTTCCCATCGCTGACCAACTGCACCTTTCCGGATGAAAATGGCAAGGAAATTCGATGCACCAGCTACGGCCAAGCCTCGTATGGTCTCCCGGGTAGCGTGATTGATCCCCAAGGAAGCGACAGGGTGGTTTAAGATTTTCTTCCGGGGTTTAGACAACCCCTCGTTCCACCCTTATACTTGAATCAGCAAATTTTGAAAACCCCGTCTCTTTCCGATTGGACGACTTTGCCGATGACGCCGGCACACAGCACTTGTACTCCCTCATGATTCGTCCTTGCTTTCTCCCTGTTGGCATGAGCACCTCGAACCGGATCATCAAGCCCGGTTATGAGTGTTATCAACCGGTAGTAGCGGCTCGACGGCTTGGTCTCGGACAGGTGCCTCCACACTTCTTCCTACACCACCCGACGACAAGTAGAGCTGAACCGCCCGACATCCTCACCGCCCAAAGGTGCTATACCTTCTTTGATGCTTTGGCCATACCAATTCCCCACGACCTCCGTTTCTCCTTCACCACCGACGGCTTTGAAACTTGGTGGTCTATGTGGAAGACCCACGTCTTCGGGGAGGGCACTAGGACCGCAAGCTGAAGGAGCTTGACGCCGAATATGATCCCCCTGCCGACCAGGTACCGTCACTTAAGTATTTCTTGTAACTGCCTTATGGTGATTGTCCGTGAGCTGACTCTTTTCTCCTGGCAGCAACAAGATGGCCCAGCTCCTACACAAGCCGACGGTTCCCCTTTCGTCTTTCTTCCTCCGGCACCAGTGGTTCTCTTCTGCCAGAGCTCGCCTCCCCTGAAGAAAGTTATAATGCAGAGTCAGCCGATTTCGGTGAAATCGGCTTCCAAGAGTAAAGCATCCTCGGGGCCCGTTGCCCCCCGAGCCTCGACTCAGGCGAGGACGGCGGTGAGGAAGGTAGCGGCCGGGAAAACCCCTGAAGCGTAAAGCTCCGGCCCGGGAAAGCTTGCGTGTAAGTTGGTTCGGACCCTGCAGGCGCTCGTCCGCTTTTTCAAAGAATTTGTTCATGACGCGCTTGTATCCTTTCCTACGAGGCCTCCACCGAAGGATCCTCCGGCGGAGCCGAAGAAACCAGCCGGGGAGAATCGAGCTCGGGTGATTCCGAGAGGTCCACTACCCGGAGTCGGACGGCTTCGCCGGCCGCCGGCTTCCAAGAAAAGGTCGATCACCGGAACCCCTGCTCCTCAGGCCCCGACCAGATCAGGGTTACGTACGAAGCACCGCTGTGTCAAAAGGGCTCGTAAGAACCCCCAACCTCTTCATCAAGCCAGGAGGTCTCAAATGTAATTATCTTCGTGGTCACGCTTTCATGTCGTCCCGTTATCATTTGGATCGGCTAATCACTTCCTCTTGTAGGCCGCCGAAACTTCTAGCGGGGATGTTGAGGAGGTACCGAGGCCGTCCGCTACCCTGGATCTAGCTGCCCCGACGCCAGCGGCTGCACAAGTGGTTGATCCAACCGAGTCCCCGAAAAGCCGATCGTTACTTGCGTCGGCTGCTCCTTCTCCCTTGGGAGAGGTATGTCTCTCCCCTTTGGCTCCATCGGTTCCTCGTTACTCGCTAAACTCATCGTGTTTGCCTTATCGGGGTTGTGATCTCTCGAGCTTGCTTACGTTCGACCCGAGCATCCATCGATCCCATTCCTTCCAAGGCAAGTGGGGAGCCGGATATCAGCACGGTCCGTGGCCGGCTCCGGCGCCTCAAGGACTTGCTCTCTACCTCTATTGAGGCTCGATTGAGAATTCCGAAGAAGTCAAAGGCATCCTCGAGGATATCCATCCTCATCTCCCTATGACCACCGCAAGTGAAGCTTTGGCCCACTTGTCACCCTGTCGGTCTTTAAGTCACGGGTGCAATCAGCTCGCCAAAGGATTACTCTTCGCCACTCCCAACTTCCGCTGAGAGCCGACATTGCCGAGAAGTGCCGACGGCTCAATGAGAAGAAGGCTGCTGCGGACGCCAAGACGGATACTCACGCCACCCGCACCGAACTCGAGACCTTGCACAAGGAGCTGGAGGACCTTGAAGAGAGGGTAAGGGTGACCAAACGGCTCATCCAAGACAAGGAGGCCCTTGTTGCCCGCTCCGAAGAAGAAGCAAAAGGTCTCACGGCCGATCCGAAGACCGATCCGGCTGAAATCCGTTCCCCGAGCAATCAGGCTGGTGACGGGCAAAGACGCGGATGACGAGGCTGAGATCGGTGAGGCGGAACGCATCCGTGTTGATGCCATCATCGCCCTCGGTGTGTTTCTTCAGTAGGGCCTTCATAGACAGATGATTTTGCTTCTCAGTAGGGCCTTGATGTGTCAATCGCTACGTTTGCAACGTTTTGCTTCCCTCCTTTTTGTTTTTTTTTTCGGCCGATTTTCCACCGGCTATCATTTACCATCTCGTCCGGTGTGGTGACCATATGCCTCCCTCGAGCCGAATCTGTCCGGTAACTACGGATATCGGCTTTGCGCTACGCCAAGGCGCTGTACTCGCACGTCAGCTCCGTTGGGATTCGTGTAGCCGATGTGGTCGCTGTTCGTTAGATCGCCGTTGGACCCAAGCAAACCGTGTGGTGAACATAATCTTAGCCTGCTCGCTGGGTCAAAGCCCCCTCATGAAGGTATCGTAGTTCCCCTCGTGTAAATCTGGAGCACTAGGCTCCGTCGGGAGGACGAGCAATGCGTTCGCATCAGCCGAAGTCTCGCCATCGGCTTTCCTCTGCTTGGTAGACGGGACTGGGATGGCAACTCTCCTTGATGAGTCCCGAGAGCTGGTCCTGACGGCGAGTACTGGTGGCTCATGATCTCCTGGATCACGCGCAGAGCGACACGCTCCAACACGTTGACCAAGTTCTCGAGTGGCGGTGTAGCGAGTGAGCCACCGGGTAGTTGATCTCCTCGCCGCGGACCCCGGTGCGTTCCTCCGACGGGGTAGGGAGGTCTATCCCATCGAGCGCACCTTGCGGTGAGAATCCCTTCCATCTGATGCCATGGGAACGGGTTCTCTGAAAAGAGCCGATGAGGTCGGCTTCGAGGGTGGCCTTGATCTCATCGCATGTGACCGGCGTGCCGCCCGCCATCTCAGATGCAGATGGCGATGTGGTTGATGTGGATCTTTGTCCCACCGGGCGTGCCAGAATGTGTTGACTGCCAAAACCCACCGACGGGCAGCGGCCTTGTCAACACCGTAGAGCCGGGAAGAGCCTAGAGCTGCGGGCTGGCTGAGACCCCTCCGAGCGACGGCCCGCAATGCTCTTCCGGTCACACGCGGCGATGCGAAGTGCAAGGGCGTGCCACCCGACCTATACCCGGTCGGGAAGGTGATGGGGATGCCTCGCTTAGTTTCTGCGGGGCATACATGTAAACATTAAATACGAGCCTCGATCGGCTCTCGGGTTATCTCGTGAATCGGCTCAAAGAGCCGATCCACCCATGATTCGTACGGGGTGCACGAATACTTGGTGGTCTCGCTTGATCAAGATGAAGCTAATGAGATCTACGATGATTTAGGGTTTTCACCGCATAATCGGATCATCCTACTCCGGGTTGGGCCTCGCGGCCACGCACGGTGCTCGTAAGCCGATCCTAAACAAGGCCTAAAAACCAACATGAAGTTGATCCTCGGAACATCCCGTTTAGGACTTGCGAACGCCACCCTACGTGCCACCTGGATCCTCCCCCTTTGTAAGGCCTAACTATTGCGGATATTAAACTAATCCTTGTAGAACAAGGAGCAATCGTAACGGATCAGATCTACTAAATAATGATCAAGCGGGGTGCCGCCCCACACCCGAGATAGGCGTGAGGGCGGCTAGATATGCAAGGGTTGCACTACGTAAGCATGCTTAAACGAAGAACAATGCTAACCCTAACACATCTAATGATAACTACGTTGCTCGCCATCAAAAGCGCTTCGATACGAGCAACGCATGAACAACGTGGGGCTTGTGCTGCCTAGATCGCAAGATGCGATCTAGGCGACATGTCGCTTACCCGATAGAAACCCTCGAGACGAAGGAGTTGGCGATGCGCCGAGATTGGTTTGTTTTGGGGTTGAACGTGAGTTGTTGTTTATTCCATAAACCCTAGGTACATATTTATAGTCCAGGGGACTTTCTAATGTGGGCGTGCACTAAACCGTGCACGAGTAAGATTCTATCTCTAAACTAAAATACGATCTAATATGTTACAGATACACGGGCAATTAAGCCCAACTTGGTATAAAAGGCCGATTCTCATAATTCTCCATGTATACTTCCTTTAAGCCCATCTTGATTGCGGCCCACCTCTGACTTGGTCAAATTCTGGTGATAACAGCGGCCTACCTCCTGATTTAGCCAAAATCTGGTGATAACACATGCCCCCCTGGTTTTGGAAATGACAGTTCCAAAATCATTAAGCTCCTTTCACCGGGTCATGTCGTGGCAGAACCGTTGTAGTACCCTTTACCATGACGTCTTGCTCCTTGCTTTTGCAAAACTTGATAATCTAGCACCATTTCCTTGGATACCGCAATGGTCTTAAATCCCCCATTAGGCTTCTCCTTATTAAGCTGCGCCGAATGACTCCTCCTCCACTGGATACCCGCCGGCGAAGCGCCTCCGTGTCAACGACGAGGGCAGCGAGGATTAGTGACATAGCGTCAGTAGTTACGTGAGCAATCGGCTCTTTTTGAGCAATCGGCTCTTCATAAAAAACCCTTCTTTGTGAATGAAGAAGCGTTCCCAGTCAATGGTTTTGCCGATAGTCAAAGTCACACAACCTTCAAAAAATAACCGATGGCCTCGCATCGGTCTCTATCATAAAAAACGCTGACAACATCGACCTAGTCACCCTTCCAAACGGTAACCCGCGACCTCCATCTGAAAAGGCAAAGCCAGATCCCCAAATCGCCGCTTGAGCAGTTCCAATCCACAACCACCTACACAGATCTTGACCGCGCCGCCCCCAACTCCTTCAACGCCATGGCGGAGTCATCCAACACCGATACCACGGCTTCCGGACTGAAGGTAATCCTCAACCTCCTCTCGTCGCTTGGCTTGACATGGGATTAATGGCAAACACACAGATTAATGCCTCGCTCTGCTACTAATTTAGGTTTCAGACATCCTTCTGCCACATCCTTCTCTCGCAAATTCGATGTGCCTCGGTCCTCGTTCTTCTGAGAGTCCTGCCCTGTTAATTTCGTGCGAAGCTAACAGAATCCCCTTTGTGAGCCAGAACCTAGATCTGACTTCCTGGGCCGACCGCTGCGAGCACGGCCTAATCCTCCCGAAGGTTGGGTGGCATGGTACAATAGGGTATCAAAATCCCACTATGCCACTTGGGAAACCATAGGGATAGCCGATGCCCTGTCATTATCGCTATCTCCTCTTGAGAAGAATGAGAACATCCCGAAAACCATCGGCTACTTCTGGTCTGATGCACTGAACTGCTTCATGTTTGGTCATGGCCCTATGACCCCGACCCTGCTGGATGTGGCCATGATCACCGGGCTAGACATTGCATCCCCCAGCCCTTCTGCCTTCAAGCTGCCAAAAGTCCCTTTCACCCTCTCCTCTAAAAAAAGTGTACCAGCTGGGGCGCCTATCTCAATCGCTATATGAAAACCAAAGGCCCTGTGACAGAGAGGGAGCACACGACCTTTCCGAATTTCTGGTCGGAGCACTTCATATTCTGCGGTCCATCACTTGCTCCCACCAAGAATTACCTCTCCCTGGCCTATGAGCTTGCTAAAGGCACAAAACTCGGCCTAGGCAAACTATTTCTTGGAGAAATTTATCGATCCCTTCAACTGATGTCTGTCAAACTGTTCTCCCGCAAGACGAGTTAAAGCCGGCGGCCCTCGGTGGTTCATTCGAGTTGTGGGCCCAACTATATTTCCAAAGCCAAATCCCGGACTTCCCATCGCTGACCACCTGCACCTTTCCGGATGAAGCTGGAAAGGAAATTCGATGCACCAGCTACGGCCAAGCTCCGTATGGTCTCCCGGGCAGCGAGGCTGATCCCCGAGAAGCGGCAGGGTGGTTTAAGATTTTCTTCCAAGGTTTGGACAACCCCCTGTTCCACCCTTACACTGAATCGGCAAATTTTGAAAACCCCGTCTCTTTCCGATTGGATGACTTTGCCGATGACGCCAGCACACAACACTTGTACTCTCTCATGATCCGTCCTTGCTTCCTCCCTGTTGGCATGAGTACCTCGAACCGGATCATCAAGCCTGGTTATGAGTGTTATCAACCAGATAGTAGCGGCTCGACGGCTTGGTCTCGGACAGGTGCCTCCACACTTCTTCCTACACCACCCGACGAGCAAGTAGGGCTGAACCGCCCGACATCCTCACTGCCCGAGAGGTGTTATACCTTTTTGACGCTTTGGCCATACCAATTCCGCATGACCTCCGTTTCTCCTTCACCACCGATGGTTTTGAAACTTGGTGGTCTATGTGGAAGACCCACGTCTTCGGGAGGGCCCTAGGACCGCTGGCTGAAGGAGCTTGACGCCGAGTATGATCCCCCTGCGGACCGTGTCATCGTCACTTAAGCGTTTCTTGCAATTACCTTATGGTGATTGTCTGTGACCTAACTCTTTTTTCCTAGCAGCAACTAGATGGCCCGGCTCCCACGCAAACCGACGGTTCCCCTTTCGAATTTCTTCCTCCGGCACCGGTGGTTCTCTCTCTGCCAGAGCTCGCCACCCCCGAAGAAAGTCATAATGCGAGTCGGCCGATTTCACCGAAATCGGCTCCCAAGAGCGAGCATCTTCGGGACCGGTTGCCCCCGAGCCTCAACTCGGGCGAGGACGGCGGTGAGGAAGGTAGCGGCCGGGAAAACCCCGAAGCGTAAAGCTCCGGCCCGGGAAAGCTTGCGTGTAAGTTGGTTCAGACCCTGTAGGCACTTGTCCGTTTTTTCAAAGAATTTGTTTATGACACGCTTGTATCCTTTCCTACAGGCCTCCACTGAAGGATCCTCCAGCGGGGCCGAAGAAACCAGCCAAGGAGACTCGAGCTTGGGTGATTCCGAGAGGTCCACTACCCGGAGCCGACGGCTTCGCCGGCCGCCGGCTTCCAAGAAAAGGTCGATCACCGAAACCCCTGCTCCTCGGGCCCCGACCGGATCGGGGTTACGCACGAGCAACGCTTGTGTCAAAAGGGCTCGTAAGAACCCACGAGCCTCTTCATCAAGCCGGAGGTCTCAAATGTAATTATCTTCGTGGTCACGCTTTCATGCCGTCTCCGTTATCATTTGGATCGGCTAATCACTTCCTCTTGCGAGGCCGCCGAAACTTCTAGCGAAGATGTTGAGGAGGTACCGAGGCCGTCCGCTACTCCGGGATCTAGCTACCCCGACGATAGCGGCTGCCCAAGTGGCTGACCCACCCGAGTCCACAGAGAAGCCGATTGTTACGGCGTCAGGCTGTTCCTCCTTCCTTGGGAGAGGTATGTCTTCCCTCCTTGGCTTCATCAATTCCCCCATTGCCTCGCTAAACTCACTTTGTTTACCCTATCGGGGTTGTGATCTCTCGAGCTTGCTTGCGTTCGACCCAGAATCCATCGAACCGAGCTTCTTCCAAAGCAAGTGGAGAGCCGAACCCTAGTACGGTTCGTGGTCCACTCCAGCGTCTCAGAGACTTGCTTTCTGCCCCGGCTGAGACTCTGATTGAAAATTCCGAGGAAGCCAAAGGCATCTTCGAGGATATCCGGTCTCATCTCCCGATGACCCTGCAAGTGAAGCTCTGGCCCGCTGTTACCTTGTCGGCCTTCAAGTCAAGGGTACAAACGGCTCGCCAAAGGATTACTCTTCGCCACTCCCAACTTCCGCTGAGAGCTGACATTGCCGAGAAGTGTCGACGGCTCAATGAGAAGAAGGCTGCTCTGGACGCCAAGACGGATACTTCTGCCACTCGCGCCGAACTCGAGACCCTGCACAAGGAGCTGGAGGACCTTGAAGAGAGGGTAAGGGTGACCAAACGGCTCATCCAAGACAAGGAGGTCCTTGTTGCCCGCTCCGAAGATGAAGCAAAAGGCCTCACAGCCGATCTGAAGACCGATCTGGCTGAAATCCGTTCCCTGAGCAATCAGGCCGGTGACGGGCAAAGACGCGGATGACGAGGCTGAGATCGCTGAGGCGGAACGCATCCGTGTCGACGCCATTATCGCCCTTGGTGTGTTTCTTCAGTAGGGCCTTCACAGACAGATGATGTTTCGCTGGACTGGGTCTTTCTGTAATCGCTACGTTTGCAACGTTCTGACTCCTTTTTTTTTTACTGGCCGATTTTCCACCGGCTAACATTTACCATCTATCTGGTGTGGTGACCATATGCCTCCCCCGAGCCGAATCTGTCTGGTAACTACAGATATCGGCTTTGCATTACGCCAAGGCACTGCACTCGTACGTCGGCTCTGTTGGGATTCGTGTAGCCGATGTGGTCGCTCGTTCGTTAGATCGCCGTTGGACCCAAGCAGACCGTGTGGTGAACATAATCTTAGCCGACTCGCTGGGTCAAAGCCCTCTCATGAAGGTATCGTAATACCCCTCGTGTAAATCTGGAGCACTAGGCTTTGTCGGGAGGACGAGCAACGCGTTCGCATCAGCCGATGTCTCGCCATCGGCTTTCCTCTGCTTGGTGGACGGGACTGGAATGGCAACTCTCCTTGATGCGTCCCGAGAGCTGGTTCTGACAAAGAGTGCTGATTCTTCATGACCTCCTTGATCATCCGAACGGCGACATGCTCCAAAGTATTCACCAGGCTCTCGGAATGGAGACGCAACGAGTGAGCCACCATGCCATCAACCTCATGGCGTACGGCCCCGGTACGTTCCTCCGACGGGACGAGATAGGTCCACTTCATCGAGTGCGCCTTCCGGTGAGAACTCCTTCCGCCTGACGCCATGCGAACGGGTTCTGTGATATGAGCCGATGAGGTCGGCTTCGAGGGTAGCCTTGATCTCGTTATATTGTTTCTTGAGCTCGTCAGGCAGCTCCTCGTAGGTGACTGGCGTGCCGTCCGCCATCTCAGATGTAGATGGCGATGTGGTTGACGTAGACGTTGGTCCCACCGGGCGTGCCAGAATGTGTTGACTGCCAAAACCCACCGGCGGGCAGCGGCCTTGTCAACACCGTAGAGCCGGGAAGAGCCTAGAGCTGCGGCTGGCCCGAGACCCCTCCGAGCGATGGCCCGCAATGCTCTTCCGGTCACACGCGGCGATGCGAAGTGCAAGGGCGTGCCACCGACCTATACCCGGTCGGGGAAGGTGATGGGGATGCCTCGCTTAGTTTCTGCAGGGGCATACATGTAAACATTAAATACGAGCCTCGATCGGCTCTCGGGTTATCCTGTGAATCGGCTCAAGAGCCGATCCACCCATGATTCGTACGGGGTGCACGAATACTTGGTGGTCCTGCTTGATCAAGATAAAGCTAATGAGATCTACGACGATTTAGGGTTTTCACCGCATAATCGGATCATCCTACTCCAGGTTGGGCCTCGCGGCCACGCACGGTGCTCGTAAGCTCGATCCTAAACAAGGCCTAAAAACCAACATGAAGTTGATCCTCGGAACATCCTGTTTAGGACTTGCGAACGCCACCCTACGTGCCACCTGGATCCTCCCCCCTTTGTAAGGCCTAACTATTGCGGATATTAAACTAATCCTTGTAGAACAAGGAGCAATCGTAACGGATCGAGATCTACTCGAATAATGATCAAGCGGGGTGCCGCCCCCACACCTGAGATAGGTGTGAGGGCGGCTAGATATGCAAGGGTTGCACTACGTAAGCATGCTTAAACGAAGAACAATGCTAACCCTAACACATCTATGATAACTACGTTGCTCTCCATCAAAAGCGCTTCGTAACGAGCAACGCATGAACAACGTGGGGCTTGTCTTGCCTAGATCGCAAGATGCGATCTAGGCAGCATGTCGCTACTCGATAGAAACCCTCGAGATGAAGGAGTTGGCGATGCGCCGAGATTGGTTTGTTTTGGGGTTGAACGTGAGTTGTTGTTTATTCCATAAACCCTAGATACATATTTATAGTCCAGCGGACTTTCTAATGTGGGCGTGTACTAAACCGTGCGCGAGATAAACCCTAACTTTTAATCTAGATACAGTCTGCTATAATTAAAGATACACGGGCAAACTAGCCCAACTTCTCCGTGCAAGGCCGCTTCATAGATCTTCAATGTGTAATCTTCCAAGCCCATCTTGATCGCGGCCTACCTCCTGATTTAGCCAAAATCTGGTGATAACAATTACTCAAAGATTCTAATGTCGATGCTTTCCGAATATCCTTCATCATCTGATATCTTTTTATTATCGGGTCTTCACAAAACTTTGAATGAAGTCGTTTATTATGATAGTATATAAGGGATAAAAGTAACGAGCCTAGTCTTACTCGATAAATCGATGCTAGTTAACTGCCAACGACAAAACAACGTTACTCTATTCAAGATCAAGTCCCCGGGCTCGATCCTGGATCTTCTGAAATCTTCGGGTTTGTTTTTCTTCTTCTTTAGTAGTTTTTATCGGGTGCGCGTCCAGCGCTCCCGGTGGGAGTAGCCTTCGAGTCTAGGGATGGATGCTTGCAACAGTGCGTAGACTAAAGTCAACCAGTCCAACGCTATAGATTCTTTCAGATGCTTTACAAATGAAGAGCCGATAATTTCAATGACATCATCAGTGACGTGGCCTCTGCGGCGGCTCTATTGACAGGACATGACCTATCGGGTCCATCCTATATCTGCGCGGTCAGGTAGAAAATGACTGATCCTTGCACGTTGACCGAGGCATTTCCTCGATTCTCGTGCGTAGTGGAGGTAATGGGCCACCGGTTTATCTCCCTTCTTGACACATGTGCAGTTATATTCTCGTCCACATCTCCTTGATGCGGATTCAACGGCCACAATCCATAACAACTCTTTATTATAAAGGGGGGGGGGGGCGTTTAGTTTTAACTTTTCACCCCTGCCGCACTGCTCATCTTCTTCCTTGCCTTTGTCTCACCATCGCCCTGCTTCCAAGAGCTCCCTTGCTGCCATGGGCAAGGAGAAGATGACCACCAGCTCCGGCGCAACTGCAAGCACTGCCAGGGCCAAAGCGCCCTCCGGATCACACAAAGCGGGCGCCGCCGCCAATCTCGACTGGACGACGTCCTACATCTCGAAGCGCGACGGGAACAAGATGAGGACGTTGGGGCTCATCTCTTCTGATGAGTTAGATTTCATTCACCCATGTTCTGCTTCTCGCCCAAAGCCTCCCAAGGGCTTCACCATTATGTTTTCTGCCTTTCTGCACCGTGGGCTATCTCTCCCATCCCACGAGTTCCTCCGCTGCCTTCTTTTCTCTTATGGGATTCAGCTTTGGTAGCTGACCCCAAACTCCATTCTCCACCTCGCCATTTTCATCACCGTCTGTGAGGCTTTCCTCGGCATTAACCCCCACGGGGGTCTTTGGCGGAAGATTTTCTATGTCAAGCGCCACAACGGAGGCGAAGGTCCTCATGTGTCTTTCTCAGAAGCAATCTGGTCTCTTGGTCATCCAAATCGCAGTAAGATGTTTCGCACTCCAGCAGGAGGCCGAGTAGCGGACAATCATTAATTGTGTTGTTCAATCTGTATGGCTTCGTGAGCTTGTCTCTGAACTACATCAGCCAGCTACCAAGGCCACAATTGTTTGTTGCAAAAACATCAGCGACACCTACTCGTTGATCAACCCAATTCATCATAAACGGGAGAATCCCACTTTGTCCCTGACCGTGTTGCCCTTGGCGAGGAAAAAGTTCTTCATGTCCCAACCAGTTCATAGTATGCAGACATATTCACCAAAGGATTGCCCTCCTCTATATTTTACGATCTCCGCACCAGCCTCAACGTGCTCCCTAGCCTGGTTTTGACTGCGGGGGGGGGGGGGGGTTGATGTGGAACAATGTGTACTTATGTACCTGTATTTCCTAGACTTTAGGAGTAGACACGTGATGGCTCAGAAATACGCCATTTCTCCTCACGTTTAAACCCTTTGTTAAGTCAAGAAATTGACTAAATATCTCTCTAAGTGTGCCACTAATGACTAATTATTGCAAAATATGGAATCCCTTCTCTTTTTGTGTGATGTGCATGAAATCACCTTTTTAAGGCAAATGGGTCTGCAATTACAGCAAAGTCAACCAGGGTCGAAAGGTCGGTTCCAGGAGCAATAGCGGGCACCAGTACGGACAAGACCCGCCCGTACCGTCCGCCCGTATGGTGCGCTGGAGGACCCTTGAAGTCCAACCATATAACTTTTGTGAAGAGAGCCATTCTAAAAGGAGAGCCATTCGTCGCCAAACAGAGCCACCATCCGCCATATTCATTTGCAACTCATCGAAGGAGATCCACCACCATAGTTCATCCATCTCCTCTCCAATCCCCTCCATAGTCATAGCCATCACCTTGTAATAGAGATATCCTTGAGAATTTGCGACCATTGTAAAAATATTTGATTTCAATCCAAGAATTTGCAACAATGATTTCTATCTTTGATCTTGTTACTATGCGTGAGTAGTCCTCACGGCCTGCGGGTTGAAGTGAATCCTCGCAACTTTTATGTGCATCTTATCATATAGGAGTTTTGTGTAGAGATTAAATAGGAGCTTTGTTATCTTGTATCATTGTCTATTTGCCTCGATCCGAGGACTTGTAGGTACCCGAGCCTCTCTGGATCGATCAAGGGAAGAGGTGAGATGACTGGAAAATGGCGTGCTACCTAGAAACCTCGGTGACCAAAGGGGAAAGTAACAGTACTCGCTTATTAATTCATTTGGGATAAACAACAATATCATCCATCTTAATGCTTTGGTCTGATTTACTTAATAACGGTTGGATCAAGAGGCTATTGTCACTTCTAGTTTTAGGGACAATAGTATTTACGGATGTGTTGCTCACAAATTTCACTATTTTATTTGCTACACAATATTGTTCTTCATTTCTATGTTAATCCAATATGTATGCATAGATGCATGAGAATCTTGACTCTAGCCTATTTTCCATCCGTTGAATACAAAACCAAATAAAGTAAACTGGAAAGGTCCGGTAAACGTCAGATAAAACTAAAAAGCTAGTCTTGGAGAAGTTTTCTTAAATCCATTCAGCAGTGTTTGCCAAGGTTCGATTAAACCTAGGTCTTCTAGGAAAAAAAGCTTACAATACTACAATCCATAATCCAGATCAAAGGTATGAACCCTTTTTCTGGCGCCGTTGCCGGGGAAGCAATTTTGCTATTCCGGTAAGGTTACTAGAGACCTTGTTAGTTAGTTTTATTTTCGTTTTAGTTTCACTTATTGTCATTTGTTTACTTTCTGTTATCTATTTGAAAACCCAAAAAAATAGTTACTTGTTATTTTGTTTGTCTTAATCGAAAATACCAAAAAGATAGGAACCGTGGCACCAAAGAAGCTTGGAGAATATGCTATTTCTAATGATGATTTTATTCATGCACCTATTACTCATCTCGCCATCACGGTGGAAAACTATGAAATTAAGCCTAATGTTTTAAGCTTGGTTCAGAAGAATCATTTTGGAGACTCAGCAGTCGAGGACTCAGGTATGCATTTGATTACATTTACTGAGATATGTGATATGATGCACATAAAATATGTTGACCCTGATGCGGTTAAACTTCTCTTGTTTCCTTTTTCATTGAGATGAAAAGCAAAAGACTGGTTGCTAGCTTTGCCTAAAGGCACTATCACTTCGTGGGAGGAATGTATGGATATTTTCAAGACTAAGTTGTTCCCAACAGCTAAGACTATGCAACTATAATTTAATATTACAGGTTTTAGACAAGAAAAACGGGAGCCACTAGCGCTTGCTTTTGAAAGGATGAAGGAAGCCGTTATGAGCTGTCCAAGCCATGACATGGATGATTGGTTAATTCTACGCTTATTTTATAATGCCCTTAACCTAATGTCCAAATATATGCTTGATACTGCAGCCGGATGCACATTCATGAGCAAACAAAGTTGATGTTGCTAGAAGATTCCTCGATGACATGCAAAGAAACCATGCCCAATGGCATGTTGAAAGAACCTCCTCAAGAAATGTGAACTCAGTCACCGAATGGAGAGATGAGGAGCTTACTTCAAAGGTAGATGAGCGTTTAAATATTCTGAAGGGTAATAAAGATACCCAAGTTAATGCCATCACCAAATCTAACGTTCAGGAAGTAGATTTTATAGCTCGTAATCCATATAACCCTGCATGTAAGAGTCAAAATTTTGGCTCAAACATCCAAAAGCAATATACTAATCCTGCAGGAGCTCCAAATAATAACTACAATAATGTTAGTGGAGCAAGCAATGGTAATATCTCAATCTAAAATACTTTAAGAATTTTATGCATGCTCAAACTGAACAAAATCATACTCTTACGAAAATCACGGAGAACCATAGCACTATGTTAGGAGATTTATCTAACCAAACTGTTGCTATTAAAAATGATGTTCAACCTCTACAGGAAAGGACAAAGACCATTGAGGTACAATTAGGCAAAATAGCCGAAATTAGAACTATTATACTAGCAAGATTTCAGGGATGCCCGGACCAAATCCCGTTGAAGACCTCAAGATGATGAGAGTCACGCAAGAGGATGGGGTGCCTGAAGAGCTAGAAATAGAAATGCTCTATCAGCGGATTATACCGTGGAAGACCTCATGAAGATGATTACCGTCAAGAATCCTGATATTGAAGAAGGTAATGATACAATATACCGACAATTTATTCATGAAGTAGCATGTAAAGTATGTGAGTTAGAAGTACAATATAAGAAGCTAGCTGAAAAACTCCCATCTAAGCTTGATGATATATTTGAGCCCACTATTAAAATAATGATATTGCTGCAATATGTGATCTTGGTGCACGTGTTTCAACTATTCCAAAAATCCTATTTGATAAATTACACTTAGGGCCATTCAAAACAACTGAGCTAAGATTTCACTTAGAGGATTCAAATTATAAAAAAGTTGTAGGAGTCAAAGAAATTATTGTGGTAGTAATTAAAGGATGTCCTCTTATTGATCTTGTTATTGTAGACATGCTGATATGGGGTGGCCCGATCTTCTCAGTAAGCAACGGTGGTGATGATGATCACGGGCTAATGGCAGGGGAGAAACACGACGATGAAGCGGATGATAACTTGTATGCCGCAACGAGATCTCTCGATTGGTCCCTGTCGCCAATGCAACAGCTCTCAACCCTGCAAGATATTCGCAACTCCACACACTTGCGCACGTAGCCGCCGACCACGAAGCGGTAAGTTGCAACCGTCTAATTACCAATGGAACAGCAGATCACACAAGACTTTTTCAGGATCTACACAATATCAAGCAATATGGTGTAGGGATTCAATAGTTTTGCTAGAGCAAACAACTAAGAACTAGGGTTTTTTCTTAAACGTGGTCTAAAGCAGCTAGGGGGGCCTCCAGGGCACTTATATAGGTGTCCGGGACGAGTTCTGGTCGAAAAGATACAAGAATAACCGACCCGGAATAGATCCGGTCGAGACAGGACTCGGACCGGTCCGGTCCGGGATCCGGTCGACCGGGCTGTGGACCGGCCGGTCCGGTCGGTGGTCCGGTCAACCGGGCGGCAACCGGAAGCTGCGAAGTTTCCGGTTTCTGCCCGGTACGATGCACTCCCTCCGGTTGGCGGCCGGTTGGCGGCCGGTTGACCGGGCCGAGGGACCGGGCGGCCCGGCGTGGGGGCCGGTCCGACCGGGCGGCCCGGACCGGCCTGGACTTCTTCTTCTCCTCTCGCGCATTCCTCCCGCTCCTCCCTCGCGCGTCCATGAGATATCTTCATGTCCAGCTCCTTGTCCAGCTTCACGTCCATCTTCACGTCCAGCTGCTCCTCTCCTCCTCGTGCGATGCTTGTCTCCTCTTCATACTTGATGATACATAAGTAATAGGACTTAGGTAGTATAAAGTTCTCATCAATCAAGGTATCGTTTAGGAACAAGTTCACTCGTTGTTTAAGTAGCTTCGCACGAGCTCGTGTCATTGGTCCAATCTCGACTTCATTGGACTTGAGCTTCACGACAGGTTCATCTTCGGTTGGTAATGACGGAGGTAGTAGTGAGGTAGGGATGTCCTCATCATCTCCCCCTTCAAAAGGCGTCGACCCCGACGCTCCAAGGTCTTCTCCGTCATATGGTGTCAAATCAGCAACATTGAAAGAATTACTGACACCAAACTCATCCTCTGGAAGATCTATCGAGTATGCATTATCATTGATCTTGGCAAGCACTTTGTAAGGACTAGCACCACGAGGCTTCAACTTAGACTTCCTCAGCTTCGGGAACCTATCCTTGCGAAAATGTACCCAGACCATATTACCAGGCTTGAACAACATCTCTTTGCGCTTCTTGTTCATCCTTGTAGCATTGCTCTTGCCTTTCTTCTCTATCAACTCTTTAGTCTTCACATGGATCTTACGCACAAAATCTGCCCTCTTGGATGCCTCCATATTAACTCTCTCATGTATGGGCAAAGGCAATAAGTCAAGTGGAGTAATGGGTTTGAAACCATACACCACCTCAAAAGGACACAGTTCCGTGGTAGAATGTACCGCCCTGTTGTAAGCGAACTCCACATGCGGCAAACACTCTTCCCACTCCTTCGGGTTCTTCTTGATCATGGATCTCAACAGCTTGTGACAAGGTTCGATTCACCACCTCGGTTTGACCATCGGCTTGGGGATGACAAGTAGTACCGAACAGTAGCTTTGTCCCTAGCTTTCCCCAAAGTGTCTTCTAGAAGTAGCTCATGAACTTCACATCACGATCGAAACAATAGTCTTCGGACTCCATGTAGTCGAACAATCTCCCTAAAAACGAGGTTAGCAATATGCGACGCATCGTCGCTCTTGTGGCAGTGCAATAAAGTGGGACATCTTAGAAAATCTATCCACTACCACAAATATAGAATCATGGCCTCTCTTAGTACGCGGCAAACCCAACACAAAATCCATACTAATATCTTCCCAAGGTGTAGTAGGTGCCGTGTAACGGAGTATACAAACCGTGAGGCTTCAGCTTGGACTTGGACTTGTTGCAAGTAATGCACCTCTTCACATACCTGTCCACATCCCGCCTCATCTTTGGCCAATAAAAATGATCAGCGAGCATGAGTAGCGTCTTCTCACGCCCAAAGTGACCCATCAAACCTCCAGCATGTGATTCCTGCAATAAGAGCAAACGCGCAGACGATTCTGGAACACATAGTTTAATTTGTTAGCTCTAAACAAGAACCCATCGTGTATGTGATACTTTTCCCATGCTTTACCCATAACACACAAGCGGTACGGTTCAGCAAAATCATGATCAGTCGCATATAAATCACATAACACCTCTAATCCAGGAATTTTAACATCAAGATGGGTTAATAGCATAGTCTTCCTAGATAGAGCATCGAGCAACAATATTATCTTTTCCTTCTTATGCTTAATAATATATGGAAAAGATTCAATGAACTCAACCCACTTAGCAAGACGCCTATGAAAGTAGATTGGGCTTTCAGATATTTCAAAGCTTCATGATCCGAATGTATGATAAATTCTTTTGGCCACAAATAATGTTGCCAAACCTCAAGAACTCTAATTAAAGCATACAATTCTTTATCATATATTGGATAGTTCAACTTAGCACCAGAAAGTTTCTCAGAAAAATATGCAATAGGATGACCCTCTTGCATCAACACACCACCAATTCCAATACCACTAGCGTCACATTCAATCTCAAATTGCTTATTGAAATCAGGAAGTGCAAGCAACGGTGCAGAAGTTAACAATCTCTTAAGTTCATCAAAAGCATGATCTTGGGCAACGCCCCACTCAAATGCAACACCCTTTTTAGTCAATTCATTCAAAGGTGCAGCAATAGTAGAAAAATTGGGCACAAAACGGCGATAAAACCCAGCTAGACCATGAAAACTTCTTACTTGACTCACATTCATGGGAGTAGGCCAATTTTGAATAGCTTCAATTTTAGACACATCTACCTCCACTCCATGCTTAGAGACAACATAACCCAGAAATATGACCTTATCTTTGCAAAATGTGCACTTCTCAAGATTACCATAGAGTTTACTATCACGCAACACTTGCAAAACATGTCGAATATGTATAATATGATCAGATTCACTGCGGCTGTAGATTAATATGTCATCAAAATACACAACCACAAACTTGCCAATAAAATCACGCAAAACATGGTTCATCAGTCTCATGAAAGTGCTAGGTGCATTAGTTAAACCAAAAGGCATTACTAACCACTCATATAAACCAAATTTTGTTTTAAAGGCGGTTTTCCACTCATCCCCTTCTTTCATCCTAATTTGATGATAACCACTACGCAAATCAATTTTAGTGAAAATAGCAGCACCACTCAATTCATCTAGCATATCCTCTAAGCGGGGAATAGGATGACGATATCGAATAGTAATGTTGTTTATCGCTCTACAATCTACGCACATACGCCATGTACCATCTTTCTTAGGAACAAGAATAACAGGAACAGCACAAGGACTAAGGCTTATGCGGATATAACCTTTGTCGAGTAGCGCTTGTACTTGCTGCTGTATCTCCTTCGTCTCTTCGGGGTTCGTTCTATATGGTGCCCGATTGGGTAGCGAAGCTCCGGGAATCAAGTTGATTTGATGCTCAATACCTCGCAATGGTGGAAGTCCTGCGGGTACCTCGTCCGGAAACACGTCGCCAAATTCTCGCAAAACATTAGAAACACCAATAGGAAGAGGGGTCATGTCGTTAGAAACCAAAACCGTACCCCCGTACAAGAGCACAAGAGGCATGGTCGTAGGATCCTCACTAAATTCTCTCATGTCTTCTTTGGTGGCTAATGAGACTAAGGAATTCACTCTCTCACTTTTCGTTATATCACTCACTACATTACAATTCTCTCGCCTATCTATGGATGCATCCTCCAAGTTTACTTCAATCTTCTGACGAGACTCATTGACAATTTGCTGTGGTGTCATAGGCTGTAAATTAATTTTCTTGCCCTTGAACTCCAAGTGATATGTATTAGCACGGCCATTGTGTTGCACAGAACGGTCATAGAACTAAGGCCGTCCCAATAGTAAGTGACACACCGTCATAGGAACGACATCAAAATCAATGCAATCCTTATACGGTCCAATAGCAAAGTCAACACGCACCATGTGGTTTACCTTCATCTCACCATTGTCGCTCAACCACTGAATATAGTATGGATGTGGGTGCGGTAGATACTTCAACTTCATCTTGGTACATAACTCCTTGCTTGCTAAATTGCGGCAACTCCCGCCATCAATAATGACCTTACAAGCCTTGTCAGGACCAACTAAAGCCTTTGTTTGGAACAAATTGCAGCGCTGAGTAGATGCACTAGGCAACACATTAAGAGCACGCTGCGACACAACAATGGTGCGAGCATCAGACGGATATGCATCTTCACCATCAGTGTCAAAGTCATCATCTTCTGGAGCATTAGGATCAACATCATCTCCAGTCTCGTATTCATTGTCCTCATTGATAACCATGACTTTGCGGTTAGGACAATCTCTCTTGAAGTGACCCTTGCCACCACATGTATGACAAACCATATCACGGTTACGCGCAGGAGACACATTAGAGCCACTCGTACTTGTAGCGATTCGGACTTCTTTGTGTTGGACACATTGGAGACCGGTTTACTAGGCGGAGTAGAGTAAGGTGCGGAGCGCGTCGAAGGCGCCGGCGCCGAAGATGGTGCCGCGCGGGGTGTGAAACGCCCACCTCCTGTAGCTCGTCCTTTGACCTTTGCTTCGTCAGCCAACTGTGATTCAGCTTCTCTTGCATGATGTAACAATTGATTCATATTGGTGTAGCTGTAGTGACAAACAATGCCTTTGATATCATACTTCAAACCGTTGAGGAAACGCTGCATTGTCATCTCAAGAGACTCACGGACACGGCCACGCTGCATAAGCATCTCCATCTCCATGTAGTATTCATCCACAGTCTTCACACCTTGTCTCAATAGAGTCAGCTTATCATATATATTCCGCAAGTAATTTGTAGGCACAAAGCGAGAAGTCATTGCCTCCATGGCACGCCATGTGCGTATAGGCTGGTCACCATCCTCTTCGCGATTACGAACAAAAGCATCCCACCAACGCAAAGCGTAGCCATCAAACTCGGAAGAAGCAAGCTTGATCTTCCGGTCTTCAGTATAATGTGGATGTAAGCTCCACAACTTCTCAATCTTCAGCTCCCAAGTGAGGTATTCTTCAACGTCAGCTCCTCCTTCAAACTTGGGGATAGAAAACTTGGGCTTACCCAAGCCATCTTCCTCATCTTGTCCACGACCATTGCGGCCAAGTGGAGCCCAACCACGAGGACGATTACCACGTGGCGCATCACGAGCATTGTGTGCGTCATCTTGAAGCTCAGGATCTTCGTCATCTTCTTGTTGTTGTTGCGCAGTCAAATTCTCAACAGCTAAGCGCAAATCAGCAAGATTACGTTGTACATCCGTCATTTGATCTTGCATGGTAGTGACGGTCACATGAGTAGCATCCAGCCTTTTGGGAAATCTCATCAATCTTCCCGATAAGCACCTCGTCCCGAGCACGGAATTCACGTCGCATCTCATTACGAAGAGCCTCATACTCCCTCCATGTGATGATATCTGCAGAGACTCTTGTTTTCCTGGTTAACAATTTTATGATCACTAGCAGACATTGTTAGTAGATTAGTGCACTAAATCAAAAATATATGGTGGTACTCTCACAACTCACTCAAAACTGATAAGAAAAGGAGATCTTACCGTTCCAAAGTAAATTAGTGTTGCTTACCACTTGTAGTAACAACTAGTGCACGGATGTAGCGAAGTGAATATCAAGGGTATAAGAACAAATCACACGACAAAGCAGGGTATATGTGGGGCTGTAGGTAGGCTACCTATTTGCACCAATAACAAGCTCTAGCGCTGACCGTAGACAACCAATGATACTCACACAAGGCGATATAACGGGGCAATGCAACTATATGTAGGAAAGGTTGCAATGCACAAGAGAGATGCTAGCAAAGCTCAACGAGACAGGCACAAGATTGCTCAACTACGGGTGCAGTAAAGTAAACTTAGGCCTTCACTTGATTCAACTAGCACAACACTTTTTTTTTTGATTTTTCTGTTTGTAGAACACACGCAGCTATGTAGCTCTTTTTGCTTCTTTTCAATTTTTTTTTGACTCAACTCCTTGATAACACGGCCAACAGAAATATGCAAAGCACCGATAACCTAACGAGCAGCCTGTCGAGCGGTAAAACTAGTCTCTTCCGGGGAAGTTCCTAGTCACGTTATATCGAAAGATCGTGTCTATGGTTGGGAACAAGCACACCGTACGCTATGTGGACTCGGAGTAACAAAACCGACTCACTATGATAAACTAGATGATAGAGAAAACACAAACCCTAACAATACTAGATGGAAAGAAAAAGATACGCAAAAACAACTACGAAAAGCAACTAAAACTCGAAATTAGTGCAATCTAAAGCTATGGCAAACCCTAACCCTAATTTTTTTATGGATTTTTCTGGATAGGAAAACACTCACAACTCAACTATGGGGTGGATTGTGGATGGCTTACCGAGGAAAACTGGAAATCTGATACCAAGATGATATGGGGTGGCCCGATCTTCTCAGTAAGCAACGGTGGTGATGATGATCACGGGGTGATGGCAGCGGAGAAACACGACGATGAAGCGGATGATAACTTGTATGACGCAACGAGATCTCTCGATTGGTCCCTGTCGCCAATGCAACAGCTCTCAACCCTGCAAGATATTCGCAACTCCACACACTTGCGCACGTAGCCGCCGACCACGAAGCGGTAAGTTGCAACCGTCTAATTCCCAATGGAACAAGCAGATCACACAAGACTTTTTCGGGATCTACACAATATCAAGAAATATGGTGTAGGGATTCAATAGTTTTGCTAGAGCAAACAACTAAGAACTAGGGTTTTTCTTAAACGTGGTCTAAAGCAGCTAGGGGGCCTCCCGGGCACTTATATAGGTGTCCGGACGAGTTCCGGTCGAAAAGATACAAGAATAACCGACCCAGTAATAGATCCGGTCGAGACAGACTCGGATCGGTCCGGCTCTGGGATCCGGTCGACCGAGCCGTGGACCGGCCGGTCCGGTCGGTGGCCTGGTCAACCGGGCGGCAACCGGAAACTGCGAAGTTTCCGGTTTCTGCCCGGTACGATGCACTCCCTCCGGTTGGCGGCCGGTTGGCGGCCGGTTGACCGGGCTAGGGACCAGGCGGCCCGGCGTGGGGGCCGGTCTGACCGGGCGCTGGACCGGCCTGGACTTCTTCTTCTCCTCTCGCGCATTCTTCCCGCTCCTCCCTCGCGCGTCCATGAGATATCTTCATGTCCAGCTCCTTGTCCAGCTTCATGTCCATCTTCACGTCCAGCTGCTCCTCTCCTCCTCGTGCGATGCTTGTCTCCTCTTCATACCTGATGATACATAAGTAATAGGACTTAGGTAGTATAAAGTTCTCATCAATCAAGGTATCATTTAGGAACAAGTTCACCTGTTGTTTAAGTAGCTTCGCACGAGCTCGTGTCATTGGTCCAATCCTGACTTCATTGGACTTGAGCTTCACAGCAGGTTCATCTTCAGTTGGTAATGACGGAGGTAGTAGTGAGGTAGGGATGTCCTCATCACATGCCTGAAGATCCTATAGCTCCTATAATCTAAGGAAGGCCATTTCATAGAACTATTAAATCTCTAATCAATTTGCCGAAGGGAATGTTAGAATTGGACTAACTTCTACAGAACCATTTGTAGTTCACTTCCCTAGAAAGAAAAAGGCCAAGGTTGGTGAAAATGGGGTCATTACTTTGAAGGTTAATTACTTTCGAGTGGGTGTCCACTTCCAAAATCAAAATGATCACCATTTGGGTCAAGATAATTGACCTTAACTAGAAGCGCCTCATGGGAGGCAACCCATGTTTAATAATTTTTTTTACTTCTTATAGTTTTGTTTTGTTTAGTTTCATTTTTGTTTTTGTTTCTTTTTAATAAAGAGTGTTCATGAGATCCTTTGGAAAAGAGGAGAAGAAATAGTTATCCATCCCTTTTGATTTGATATACTAATGCATGGGCATTTTTCAATACTATATATTGTTGTTTTTCCTTAGTTATTTTCGAGGTAATGTTGATGTGCAAAGGCATGCGCAAAAGATGAAAAATAAATATTTAGTTTTGTAGGTTAAAGAGAAAATAGCGACCACCAGTACGGTGGGATGTACCCGTACCACGCGCCCGTACCACCTCGCAGCCTGTTGATGATAATTCAACTTTGTGTCGCCGACTACAGATGAAACAGCGATCACCCGTACGGGGGGATACGCCCGTACCACGCGTCCGTATGGTGGGATACGCCCGTACCAAGTGTGCCACCGCAGATCGACCCCGATCCCGTAGCAGCATTGCAGCTAGTACGGGCGGGCTGCGCCCATACCGCCCGCTCGTACCGACCGTCGGTTCATGATGTAAGCCGAGGGAAGAGGTAAACCTCAACCTAAAATACACATTTTCTCTCTCTTCTTTCTCCCAACTCAAAAGCAACTCCATTGGATCTTCGATTCTGTTCGTTTTTTATTTGATTCCTCGCACTCAATCGATCTAAGGTATGTTTCTTGTCCGATCCCCAACTTATTTTCAGAGAATCCAAGCCCTAGATCTTGCCATTATCAATCTAGACTTAGGTCGAACTTAATCATCTTAGTGGGCATGTTAGACTTTAAATTTGTAGGAGATTCTTTTGTAGTATGTGTTGAGGATCATTCCATGCTTATTTCTATTGGATCAATTTTTCATTTAGTGAAAGTTTTAATTATTGAAGGTACATAATTAGTGTTACTTAATAGGAGCCCACACGTGCCATTGTTTCATAAGAAGCATCACCGGTTGATAACACCCCTGCATCATTTGGCATGGAGTTCGATGAGCCTTTTTAGATTAACCGTTTCAACTGCCTCAAGAACCGGAAGATCAAATCTACTAAATGGGTGTGCCCCCATATTTTGAACCAACTAGGCATACACCATGACTTCAATTATCGTTGCAACAATGTTGATTTGCTACACTTTGTTTTTCAAGAGGCCGCCACCTATCGATGCTTGAGACTTGAGTTCCTTAGCACCTTGATGCATATGGTGGGAAGGTTCCACGTCCCAGAGGAAGAACTACCCGGAGTCGATCAGATAACTTCCCATTTGATGAACTATGAGTATGTCTTAACTCTTGATGAGTGGTTCCACCACTTTGGGTTTGAAAACAACACCACCACCATATGTGCCATTTTTTCACTTTGAACCCCTCACCTTTAAGTTATTTTAGTAGAATGAAAGTACCTGATACACTTTCTCAATGTAATAATATTGAGTGTCATGCTATTTGATATTTGTATTATGTTATTGCTAACACCTTGTAGGCACGTGGTGATTTAACAAGAGTTAATGAGGAGGGCATGATGATCCTCGCAAAGGCTGTGTTTTCAAACTGCAACTTAACGCCACATCTGGGCATTCTTCTCGCGATGTATTTGAAGCACCATTCTTGCACGAGCACTTCACATCGGTGTAAGTAATTTACAAGCATTGGAAGTACCTCAGTGTCCTTGTTTTAATACTCTTAATGCATGTGGTATGGTTACAAAAATAAATGGTGGATATTACTTCAACATACCAGGAGCTGATCACTTGATTGCTGCCCCTTTGCCTAATGGTATATTCTCTATCGAGGATGGACGTTTGCATTATGATGCGCGGGTTGAGGAAAGTCTATCACAACCCCAAAACAAACCCGAGGGAGAAGAAGAAGTAGAAGAAGAACATCAAGGGTCCGAACATGAGCAGCCGCCGCAGAATGACTTCACGAGCTATGAGGACATGTATGCACTCTAAGGAAGCATTGAGAACATGAGCAACCTCGCCATCAGCCTTCGAGATTCCACCGCGTACCTCTCATCTCAGTTCACCCATTGGAGCAGCCAATGCAACTTTGGAAACTATCCTCCACCGCCACAATGAACATAAAGAGGGATTGCAAAAGCCTAAGCTTGGGGATGTGTTCCTCAAGCATTTTTTATTTGTGTTTAGCAAATTTGTACCCCAGCTGTTTGAGAGCTTTGAAACACTCGTGTTGGTTTGTTACAACACTTTTCTTTTGTTTTTTCCCTTTCGTTTTTAGTTTGTTTTTCTTTTTTTCATTTGTTTTTAATTCATTACTTTGTCATCAATCCTTTTTCTTTTTCCCTCTAAAACCCATATTCAAAACAATACATTTTTTTCCTTTCATCCTTATTCGTGAAAAAATGGATTATCGTTTGCCTCTTTGCTTTCATATTATTAATGAGAGTGATCTACTATGAGTTTTGAAGGAATACATCCTAAGGAAGAGAAGTGTGAAGTCACTTATAAGAGGTATGTCTTATGTCTCCCACTTTTGAAATTTGAAATGTTTATGCTAGTTAGTAGTTTTGTCAAGATATTGTGCTAGTGAGAGTGATTCGAAACAATTGGAGTAAAGTTTTTTATCTATGTATTTAATTAGTTGTGCTAGCTCTTGCTCTATTTTATTTAATTAACCGAGTCTTACCTTGGAAATAATATTTCCAAACAAGTACAACAAGAAAAAATTTACAATTATGACTTGTGTGATGACCAATTTTCTTAAGAGTTTAACTTTGAAGATACTTAACCCCATATTTTTAGTGATAGACTTGATAGCACTCTTGAAAGGAGTTGTTTGATTGAAATGAAGTCTAGTGGTTATTGAGACACATGCCAAAACTGAAATGTTGTGAATCAAAGTATGATATTTCTGATATCTGAGTTGTGACGTGATGTGTCTCACCGCGCGCATGAGAGTCAGGCTGGGCGACGCGGGTGGCGACCGGAGTCGGGGCAGGGATAGGGTTCCCTCCCCCCGCTCCCGCCGTCCCCGCCGGCGCCATGGGGCGCCGCTTGCTGCTCGCCCGGCGGCGGAGTTGGTCTTGGCCAACAGTTTCGAGGCCTTGGGTTGGTCGGAGTCAGATTCGGAGTCTGCCATGGGGGCAGATCTGCTGCGGGCCGTGGAGCCAGGGGCGCTCCTCTCGGAGCCCGTCGATGCTCGGCGGGAGCTTCTTCCGGCGCTTCGCTCCGCTGGGGACGGGGAGACCCCGGCGCTGATGGAGGACCACATCGCAGCGGAGCCAGCGCCTAGATCCACTCCGGTGCTGCCGAACCTGGGTTCTAGGGTGGATTTCCCTTACCTCTCCTCGTCCCGCGGGGGGCGCGTCGTCCAGGGTCGGCCGCCGCTGTCGGGGTCGCCGTTGTTTGCGTCTTCGGGTTCCTTCCTCGTGGGCGAGGTCGCGGTGGCGTTGGGTGGCTCGCCGCCGACGGCTACCCATCAGGGAGGTCGGTTAGGGTTTGCGCTTGGGGGCGGCTGACGCGGCGCCTGGAGCTGGGTCGGATCGTTCTTTTTCGCTGGAGCGGGCCGGTCCCGGTGGGCCGGCCCAGGTGGGTGTCTCAGGCGGCCTGGGGTGGCAAGTTTCTGAACCGTCGGATGAGGGCCACGTGGACACTCTTCGTCAAGCAACGTCGCAGATGGAGTCGGAGGAGGACAGGGGTACCTTTGTCCTTTCCCACCCCCACTCCCCAACGGGCGCTCCACTACTTAAGTGGCTCTGGCTACCGCTTGGAACCCTAGATCGGGATCTAGGGTTTCCAGCAGCCTCTCGTGACATCCGCCGCCACCGTGCCAGAGCCAAATCCCTTGTCCTCTCCCCCAACCCTCCCGGCCCTCCCATCCTCAAGCTTGTGGCGATGGACCGTGACCGTCGTGGAAAGCGCTCCTTCGACGAGCTGGGCGGCGACGATGGCTGGAGGCGCGAGCAGGATCTGCGGCAGAGGCTTGGCAGGGAGCAGGAGGAGCAGCGGCGATAGCAGCGCGCGAGGGATGCAGAGCTTCACCGCCACCGCGAGGTTGACGAACGGCCGCGGGATCGCAGGAGCCAGGAGCATCGGCGGCCTCCCCCTCCACCTCAGAATCTGCGGGGGCGCGATTCGGGTCGGGGAGCAGCCCGTGGACAGAGCTCGGCTCAAGGGGAGCGGTCCTCTCAGGCGCGGTCATCTTCAGAGGGAGGAGCAAATGCGGCCATCATCTGCTTCAACTGCGGCAAGCCCGGGCACTTCCAAGCTGACTGCAAGGACGAGCCTTTCTGTCTCAAGTGCAAGAAGGTTGGCCACCTCTCGGCCATGTGCGCTTCGCTTGCAAAGGCATCCGAACCTTTCTGGGCGGGTTACGGATGCGATGGTGTGGGCTTCACCTGGTGCGATGTGCCTGAGGAGGAGCTGCTTCCGCCTGCACCCAACACTGCTTTGGTCATCCTAGAGAAGGGGTCTCTCTCGGCGGAGCAGATGGAGGCAGAGCTCAAGGATCTGGTGGATGAACACTGGGAGTGGCATGTGCAGAAGATCAACGATTCTGAATTTGCGATGTTCTTCCCCTCCAAGGAAAGTCTGCGCATGGCCATTAGGGGTGGCGGGCTCACCCTCCCGTCCAACAAGCTGCATGTCATCGTGACAAACAACACTGGGGATCCTTCGGCGGCTGAACAACTTGTGGAAGTTTGGGTCAAGCTCTACGACGTTCCGCCACCATATCGGCAGGCTGTCCGCATCCTCCTGGCCACCCGTGAGCTAGGCAGACCTATTGCGGTGGACGAAAGCTCTCTGAGTCCAGCTTCGGAGCCGATTCGCCTGTTGCTAGGATACAAACCATCCACGAGGCTTCCACCCTTCATCATGCTATTCGTCAATTCACAAGGTTTCAAGGTCCACGTGGTGCCAGAGGCTGCACCAACCAGTTCGGTGGGAGCGGGTCTACCCCCACCACCGCCGCACCCCGCAGATGACAAGGAGGAAGATCCGGAGGAATCGTAGGGTGATGGTTGGGATGGGCGCAGAGGGAAGCACATCCAGAAGACCAAGGAGTCTACCGTGATTGGAGCCAGCGCGTCTGCCCCTCCCAATCGAAAGACAGTTGGCGGGAGCTCCCTCGTGTTGGACCCTATGCTCCCTGCTTCGGCTCTGAGTCAGTACGGCTCCAACCTGGCCGGTAAAGGGGACATCTTCCCGACGTTGGCAAAGATCGTGCACCAGGTGGCATATGTGGAGAAGCTGGCGGCGAATTGGCTGGTTCTGGGGGTGCACAGAGCCCGCCCTCCCCGTCGATCCTGATGGACTCACCCTCTCTCCAGGAAGATGATGCATCACCTGTCTGCCGCCCTTCCTTGTGAAAAGCGCAAACTCTGTCTGCTGAGGATCGCGAAGAAGCTGGTATTGAGAGCCCTATCTCCTGGGAGACGGACCCGGAGGCGATGCGTGCTAGGGAACGCCGCAGCAAGTCCAATGTCGACCGTCCCTCTCTCAGGCTGAGCCCGGCGCGCAAAGAAATCGTCGTCCAGTTGGATTTCTCGGAGGTGCTGCCCGTAGACAGGGGCGGAGCCAGGCCCAGGGCAACAAGGGCCATGGCCCGGGTCGCAGGAAATTTTCTCCTTACCATAACGGAAAAAAAAAGTTGGCCCAGGGCGCTGGCCCAACTAGGCTGAAGGAGAAAGCCTCGTTTCCCTAATTCGCTCCACGACGCAGCGCAACACGCGTAGACTACGCCCGTACGCCGGTAGCCCACGCGATCGCGATCGATCGTCGGTTCGTCAAAACAGCGTTGCGCTGCACACCCGCCGCCGCCCGCCCCGATGCCCCTGCCTGCGTGCGGCCATGCGCGTACGTCATCGGCTCGCCGGCCTCCGTCACTGCGGTAGTGCTGCTCGGCCACGGGCAGCCTCTGCCTGCCTCATTGCCTCAACTCCCTGCTTGGCTGCTTGCAGGTGATTGATCTCTCATCTCTCGGCAGCTCTTTGAAGTAAGTAATTTTTTTTGTTTTACAAATAGATAAGAATTAGGATTTAGGAAGTTAGAATAAATAATGAATAAGTATGGTTTAACAATTGTTTGTACTCCCTAACTGGTTTCATGTTTAGGAATAGAAGATGAAGAGATTTTTTCCATCGATCTCAAAAGCGAATGCATCAACGAACCCACAATCTGAAGAAACTCCTCAAAGCGAAAATGCTACTGAAACTGAACCGACTCCCCAAAGTGGACCATCCATTGCATCTCAAGGAATTGATGACCTTGCATATCGTGTTGCCAATGCAAATACTCGTCTCGGAGTCGGTATGAATGTTATTATTTCGGATCCCGGTCTTAGAACACCTATTGAGGATTTAGATCCTAACATACAAGATGTTGCTAGAAGGGAGTATGTTAATTTAGGTCCATGCCAACCTATTGGTCACAAATATAAGAGGACACCGTTTGGAAAAGCCGGTAGGCTTAGAAGCTTTCATGATAGTTGGTTCAAGAATCATGGCGATTGGTTAGAGTATAGTGTTGATAAAAATGCTGCATTTTGTTTCTATTGCTTTCTTTTTAAGCAAAATAAAGCACACAACTTTGGCATTGAATCATTCACTAAGGTGGGCTTCAAAAATTGGAAAGATGGACCTAGTGTTCTTAATGCACACGTTGGTGGACTTGATAGTGCTCATAATAAATCTAGACAATGTTATGTGGCTTTCAAGAATCAAAGGCAATCAGTGACACATGTGATTGAGCGTGGTACCATCAAGGAACAACAACAATACAAAGCTCGTCCTATCATTATTTTAGGTGTTATCAGATTTCTTATGTTGCAAGCACTTGCTTTTCGTGGTCATGATGAGTCTCCAAGCTCAAAGAATCAGGGGAACTTTTTGAAATGATGAAATGGTATAAGAAAAAAGATCCAAATGCTAGGACTTTGCTTGAAAGTGCCGGTGGGAACCATTTGATGACTTCTCATCAGATACAGTTGGACTTGTGCAAGGCTTGCGCGGAAGAGACCACCCGATCCATTATCGCCGATATTGGTGACCGGAAATTTTCTTTACTTGTTGATGAATCTAGAGATGCATCTATAAAGGAGCAAATGGCTATGGTTTTGAGGTTTGTAGCTTGTTTGTTGTTTTTTTTATTTACATGTTAGTTAGTTATTTGTTCACTAATGATTATTTGTCTTATGTAGGTATGTTGACAAAAAAAGGGTATGTGATTGAGAGATTTATTGGGATTAATCATGTTCCTGACACGACAGCAGCTTCACTAAAGGCAGCTTTGGATGGTATGTTTCTTGATCACGGCTTGTCTATGTCCAAATTGAGAGGGCAAGGTTATGATGGAGCTTCTAACATGAGAGGGCAATTTCGTGGCTTGCAAAGGTTAATACTGGATGAAAATCCATATGCATTTTACATTCATTGCTTTGCCCATCAGTTGCAGTTAGTGGTCGTTGTAGTGGCCAAGTGTTGTTCCTCAATATTGGATTTTTTTAACAACACCACTTTGATTGTCAATACTGTTAATGCTTCTTGTAAAAGACATGATGAAGTAGCCCAACGTCAACATGACACAATGGTGAGCAAATTAGAGTCCGGAGAAATATTTTCAGGAAGAGGAAAAAACCAAGCAACCAATCTTGTAAAACCTGGGGATACACGGTGGGGCACACACCATAAAACTCTATGTAGATTCATTTCAATGTGGGAATCTGTTCTTCATGTATTAGAGAATGTTCATGATGATGCAGAAAATCTTACACAGAGAACCACAGCTGGTGGCTTGATTACTCAGATGGAAAGCTTTGAGTTTGTTCTCTTATTGCATCTTATGATCAGATTATTGGGCAAGACTAATGATTTGTCACACTGTTTGCAAAAGAAAGATCAAAACATTGTTCGTGCTGTGAGTTTGATTGGCGTAACATTGGAAAATCTTCAACATATCCGAGAAAATGGTTGGGATGAACTCTTCAATGAGACAAATGACTTTTGTGTCAAATATAAAATTGTAGTACCAAACATGGATGATACAATACCCGCTCGAGGTCGCTCCAGGGGTCGTGGAAGTACAATGGTAACTTACTATCACCGCTTTAGATATGAAATATTCAATGTTGTGCATGACCAAATTATTGTTGAGTTGAATAACCGCTTTGCTGAAAAATCAACTCAGTTGTTGAGGTGCATTGCTTGTCTTGATCCAAAGAACTCATTTGCTAACTTTGATGAAGACAAACTTGTTGAACTTGCTGCGATGTAATGCTGATGACTTCTCTATATATGAGATCTCTTTTGTTCTTAGAAACCAACTTGAGACATTCATTGCTGATGTGAGAGGTGATCCGGATTTTTTAAGTTGTCATGACCTTGGTAATCTTGCTGTGAAGATGGTTCAGACTGATAGACACACTACTTTTCCTTTGGTATATCGTCTTATTGAGTTGGCATTGATTTTGCCCATTGCAACGGCATCGATGAGAGAGCTTTCTCGGCTATGAACATTATCAAGACCGAGTTGAGGAATAAAATGGGTAATGATTGGATGAATTATAACATGGTATGCTATATTGAACGAGATGTATTTCACTCTATCAATGATGATGATATCTTATATCGTTTTCAAGGATATAGCTCACGGAGAGGAATTTTACCTCGTCGTTTCGGTAAGTTTTCATATTTGAATGAATGATTTTCTATTGCACTTCATGTTTGCGCTTTTCCATAAGAAATATTCTTGCTTTCTTGAAGGTATTGGTTCCTCTTCTAGTGTTGATGAGGTTGTTGATGAAGCCATGGGAGGCACGGACGCACAGAACTAGTGATCTGGTACCATATTTTGTATCCCATTAAACTATTTTAAGTTTTTTAGTTATTTCTTATGCAGTTCTTGGAGAATTAACAATGGATCTAAAAATATATATTCATTCTTGCTACCGTACCAATTTTTCTGTGGTATTATAAGACTTTTTTACTAGTTACTTTTGCGCTTAGTTTTTGGCCCGGGGCTTGCTTCAATCCTGGCTCCGCCACTGCCCGTAGACAAGGGGATGGCGAAGGAGGCGCCACTGCGTGAAGGCGTGGTGATCGCAGAGCTGGCGGCCTTAGTGACAAGAGCTCCTCGAAGCAAGTCCAACCCACCGGTGTCGACCAGAACCAGCGCGCGAGGAGCAGGGTCCTCGTCCATCCCGATCCTGGAGAAGGCCATGCAACGTGCGAAAGACAAAGTACCAGGTACGTCCTCCAAGTCTATCTCAGACTTTGCCATTCTACAATCTGTCCCTGATGACAAGCTTTTGGCGGTGGCGCACGATAGCTGTGTTCTGTTTCCTTCTGCTTCTGGCAATCCCGCCCCTCTTCTATCTATGATTCGCGCAAAAGAACTCGTTCAGGCAGATCTAGCCTTGGCTAGAGACAGAATCGAAGAAGAGCAGCGCATAGCGAAAGAACTCAAGCTGCTCCAGGAACGGGAGGTGGGACAACCTTCCTCTGCCTCTCCAACAGGGGGCTGATACGTCTCCGACGTATCGATAATTTCTTATGTTCCATGCCACATTATTGATGATATCTACATGTTTTATACACATTATATGTCGTATTTATGCATTTTCCGGTACTAACCTATTAACAAGATGCCGAAGAGCCGATTCTTTGTTTTCTGCTGTTTTTGGTTTCAGAAATCCTAGTAAGGAAATATTCTCGGAATTGGACGAAATCAACGCCCGAGGGCCTATTTTGCCACGAAGCTTCCAGAAGACCGAAGACGTAACGAAGTGGGGCGACGAGGCGGCGACACGCCAGGGCGGCGCGGCCTGGGCCCTGGCCGCGCGGCCCTGTCGTGTGGGCCCCTCGCGTCGCCCATTTACCTTCCCTTCCGCCTACAAATAGCCTTCGTCGCGAAACCCCCAGTACCGAGAGCCACGATACGGAAAACCTTACTGAGACGCCGCCGCCGCCAATCCCATCTCGGGGGATTCTGGAGATCGCCTCCGGCACCCTGCCGGAGAGGGGATTCATCTCCCGGAGGACTCTTCACCGCCATGGTCGCCTCCGGAGTGATGAGTGAGTAGTTCACCCCTGGACTATGGGTCCATAGCAGTAGCTAGATGGTTGTCTTCTCCTCATGTGCTTCATTGTCGGATCTTGTGAGCTGCCTAACATGATCAAGATCATCTATCTATAATTCTATATGTTGTGTTTGTCGGGATCCGATGGATAGAGAATACTATGTTATGTTTATTATCAATCTATTACCTATGTGTTGTTTATGATCTTGCATGCTCTCCGTTATTAGTAGAGGCTCGGCCAAGTTTTTACTCTTAACTACAAGAGGGAGTATTTATGCTCGATAGTGGGTTCATGCCTCCATTAAATGCGGGACAGATGACGAGAAAGTTCTAAGGTTGTGGATGTGCTGTTGCCACTAGGGATAAAAAATTGATGCTATGTCCGAGGATGTAGTTATTGATTACATTACGCACCATACTTAATGCAATTGTCCGTTGTTTGCAACTTAATACTTGGAAGGGGTTCGGATGATAACCTGAAAGTGGACTTTTTAGGCATAGATGCATGCTTGGATAGCGGTCTATGTACTTTGTCGTAATGCCCAATTAAATCTCACAATATTCATCATATCATGTATGTGCATTGTCATGCTCTCTTTATTTGTCAATTGCCCGACTGTAATTTGTTCACCCAACATGCTATTTATCTTATGGGAGAGACACCTCTAGTGAAATGTGGACCCCGGTCCATTCTTTACATCGAATACAATCTACTGCAATACTTGTTCTACTGTTTTCTCGCAAACAATCATCATCCACACTATACATCTAATCCTTTGTTACTGAGCAAGCCGGTGAGATTGACAACCTCACTGTTTCGTTGGGGCAAAGTACTTTGGTTGTGTTGTGCGGGTTCCACGTTGGCGCGGAATCCACTGGTGTTGCGCCGCACTACACTCCGCCGCCATCAACCTTCAACGTGCTTCTTGACTCCTACTGGTTCGATAAACCTTGGTTTCTTATCGAGGAAACTTGCTGCTGTACGCATCACACCTTCCACTTGGGGTTCCCAACGGACGCGTCTGTACGCGTATCAAGCTAAATTTCTGGCGCCGTTGCCGGGGAGATCAAGACACGCTGCAAGGGGAGTCTCCACAATCCAATCTCTTTACTTTGTTTTGTCTTGCTGTTATCACCAGAATTTGACCGGATCAGAGGTGGGCCGCGATTGAAGATGGGTTTGAAGAATATACATAGAAGAAATACATGAATCGGCCTTGTGTACCAAGTTTGGGCTAATTGCCCGTGTATCTGTACCATAGTAGGATGCGTGTCGGTTAGAAGGAGTTTGGGCTCGTGCCCGGTTGGGATTATTCCCACGTTAGAAAGTCCCCTGGACTATAAATATGTATCTAGGGTTTATGAAATAACAACAACCAACGTTCAACACAAACCAATCTCGGCGCATCGCCAACTCCCCCGTCTCGAGGGTTTCTTCCGGGTAAGCACCATGCTGCCTAGATTGCATCTTGCGATCTAGGCGGCTACACGTTTATTCGTCTTCCATGCGTTGCTCGTATCGAAGCCTTTTTGATGGCGAGCAACGTAGTTATCATAGATGTTTTAGGGTTAGCATTGTTCTTCGTATCATATGCTATCGTCGTGCAACCCTTAGGCATCTAGCCGCCCTTACGCCTGTCACGGGTGTAAGGGCGGCACCCCGCTTGACCATTGTTTAGTAGATCCGATCCGTTATGATTGCTCCTTGTTCTTCAAGGATTAGTTTGATATCTGCATTGTTAGGCCTTACAAAGGGTTGGAGGATCCAGCGGCGTGTAGGGTGTCGTTTGCTAGCCCTAGACAGGACGTTCCGAGGATCAACCTCGTGTTGGTTTTTAGGCCCTGTCTAGGATCGGCTTACGATCACCGTACGCGAGCGCGAGGCCCAATCACGAGTAGGATGTTCCGATTGTGCGGTGAAAACCCCAAATCGTAGTAGATCGCTTTAGCTTTCTCTTGATCAAGCAGGACCACCATCTGATCGTACACCTCGTACGTATCATGGGTGGATCGGCTCTTTGAGCCGATTCACAGGACAACTCGAGAGCCGATCGAGGCTCGTATTTAACGTTTACGTGTATGCCATGCAGGAAACTAAGCGAGCCATTATCCAACACCTTCCGACCAGGTATAGGTCAGGTGGCACGCCCTGCATCGAGCATCGGACGTGTGTGCGAAGGCTTTGCGGGCCGTCGCTCGGAGGGACCAGGGCCAGCCCGCAGTCCCGGGAGATTCCCGGCTCTACGGTGTTGCCCGTCGCTGCCCGCCGGTGGGTTTCGACCGCAACACATTCCGGCACGCCCGGTGGGACGATCTTCGACATCCACCGCATCGCCATCTACATCCGAGATGGCGGAAGGCACTCCGGTCAAGTACGAGGATCCGGCCGAGGAGCTCAAAAGAAGCATGACGAGATCGAGCGGTCCTCGAAGCCGACCTCATCGGCTCTTTCCACGGAACCCGCTCCCATGGCATCGAGGTGGAAAGGGTTCTCACTCGAGGCGCGCTCGATGGAGTGGACCTGTCCTCCCCGTCGAAGAACGCACCGAGTCGCTGCGTCAGGAGATCAACTTCATGGTGGCTCATTCGCTGCACCGCCATTACGAGAGCTCGGTGAACACTTTGGAGCGTGTCGCTCTGCGTGTGATCCAGGAAATCATGAGCCATCAGTATTCTCCCTCAGGACCAGCTCTAGGGACTTACCAAGGAGAGATGCCACTCCAGTCCCGTCCGCCGCTGCCGTTCGCGTTGGCGGCACCAGAAGTGCCGATTTCACCGGCATCCGCCGTTAATATGGTGGAGCGCACTTACCCTGGAGGGTGCCAGCCAAGATTCTCGTTCGACATCAACATGATAGGGCTCGGGCACCACCCTGGTAAGGACAGAGACGAGGGCAGCTGCTCTCACAGGCGAAGACCGAGGAGGAAGCTGTTCCACGCGATCGGCCCCGACACCTCCAAAAATCCTGGTTACAATCAAGATGAAGGCCGATTCCAGCGTTCGGCCCGCATTACCCGTACCAGACGCTCTCCCTGTATTTGGTGTCGACCTCACGGGGACGGAAAGCTAGGATATGGGTTTACATCGGCCGACGAACTAGAGGAAGTCGACATCGGTCACGGGGATAAGCCGCGACCAACCTTTATCGGCAAGAAGTTAGATCCACATCTTAGGGGTCGGATGATAGCTCTGCTAAAAGAATACCCAGATTGCTTTGCATGGGATTACACGGAGATGCACGGGTTGGACAGGAGCATCATTGAACATCGGCTCCCCCTTAAGAAAGGGTCTCGGCCGTTCCAACAACGAGCACGTCAGATGAAGGCCGAAATCCTGGAAGAGGTCAAGAAAGAGATCGAGAAGATGTTGGCCGCTGGGTTCATCGGGCCATGCGGTGTATGCTGAATGGATCTCCGGTATCGTTCCTGTAGAAAAGAAAGACGGCCGGTGGCGTGTGGCCATCGATTTCCGAGATCTTAACGAGCCACTCCAAAAGATGAGTATCCGATGCCTGTGGCAGAAACATTGATCAATGCAGCTGCTAGCCACAAGGTGTTAAGCTTCATGGATGGCAACGCCGGCTATAACCAGATCTTCGTGGCTCCAGAAGATATACACAAGACCGCATTCAGAGTGCCAGAGGCAGTAGGCTTGTTTGAATATGTGGTCATGACCTTTGGGTTGCTGGTGCAACGTATCAAAGAGCCATGAATTATATATTTCACGATCTGATCGGCAAGTTGGTGGAAATCTACATCGATGACGTGGTAGTCAAGTCTGTCTCCATGGAGGGACACTTGGGTGATTTGCGACGCATCCTAGACCGAACTCGGAAGTTCGGACTGAGAATGAATCCAAAGAAGTGTGCCTTTGGTGTGACGGCCGGTCAGTTCCTAGGATTTCGGTTCATGAACGAGGAATTGAGATCGGCCTCGAAAAGTCAGGAGGCAGTGCGTACCATGCAGCCGCCCACCACGAAGAAAGAGCTCCAACGTCTTATCGGCAAGATCAACTTCGTCCGTCGATTCATCTCTAACCTGTCAGGACGAATCGAGCCGTTCATGGCGCTGGTGAAGATTAAATCTGATGACGAGTTTCACTGGGGGGCAGAACAGCAGCAGGCGTTTGACGAGATTAAGCGGTATCTGACAACGCCGCCTGTGCTAGTCCCACCCCAACAAGACAGGCCGTTCTATATCTACTTGTCAATGGGCTGACACGTCCATCGCTTCGGTGGTGGTGCAACTTCATGAGGGTGTTGAAAAGGTCGTCTTCTACCTCAGCAGAAGGATGTTGGACGCGGAGACAAGGTATCCTAAGGTCGAGAAGCTTTGCCTTTGCCTGTTCTTCACCTGCACCAAGCTCCACCACATCCTTTTGACGGCAGAGATCATCGTCATCTGCAAGTCGGACGTTGTCAAGCACATGTTGTCGGCCCCTGTTTTGAAAGGCCGGCTTGGTAAGTGGATGTTCGCGGCCGACGGAGTTCGACCTTCGGTATCAGCCTGCGAAAGCGATCAAGGGACAAGCGTTGGCCGATCTTATAGCTGAGCGGATTAACACTAATATAGCGGCACTATCTGTACGTGCGTGGGCTATGTTCTTCGATGGATCAGCTTGTGACGATGGTCGTGGCATCGGCATTCTGCTCGTGTCGCCTCGGGGGGCAACATATTCTTTCGCCATCAGGATATCTGCCCCTTGCACCAACAATGTTGCTGAGTATGAGGCAGTGCGCAAGGGGATGGAGTTGCTTTTGGAAGCCCGGGCAGAGGCAGTGGAGCTTTTTGGAGACTCGAAGTTGGTGATCTCTCAACTCACGGAAGAATACAAGTGCGAGAGTGAATCACTTTTTCCATATTGGGTGGAGTGTCGTGAGCTGATGACACATTTTCGGTACATCAATTTCAATTGGGTCCCAAGTTCTCAGAATACCGATGCCAATGATCTCGCACAGATGGCGTCAGGATACAAGGACATACCCGACGGGTCAGAAGTTCAGGTGCAGTTCCCGGAACAGGATGATTGGAGAACCGATATCTTCAATTATTTGAAGGATTCGGCTCGGGGGCACCCAAAAGGATAAGATATAAGGCTATGAAATATGTCCTTATAGGAGATGACATGTTCTACGGGACGTTGGAAGGGTTACTACTTAAGTGCACTGGGACCAACCGAGTCTAATCGGCTCTTACATGAGGTGCATGAAGGCGCTCGTGGAACTCACCAATCGGCCCATAAGATGAAGCGTGGTTAATTAGGCGATCGAGGTTTTATTGGCCTACCATGCTGGAAGACTCGCTTCAACTACTACAAGGGATGCCAAGCGTGTCAAATGTTCGGGAAAATCCAGATGGTACCCGCGTCAGCAATGAACCCCATCATCAAACCTTGGCCATTTCGAGGTTGGGGCATGGATATGATCGGCAAGATACATCCTCCGTCAAGCAAAAACCACGAGTGGATTCTGGCCATTACAGATTATTTCACCAAATGGGTGGAAGCCGTGCCCATGAAGAAAGTAAAATCGGAAGATGTTATCCAATTTGTCAAAGAACACGTCATTCATAGGTTCGGGATTCCCCAAACCATCACGACCGATGGAGGTTCGGTCTTTGTCTCTAAAGAATTCAGAAAGTTCTCGCGATGACATGGGGATTAAGCTAATCCGATCGTCTCCATACTACGCTCAAGCCAACGGGCAAGCTGAAGCATCCAATCAAAGCCTAATCAAGCTGATTAAGAGGAAGATCGAGGAGAACCCGAGGGTGTGGCACGAGACGTTATCAGAGGCTTTGTGGGCTTATCGCATGTCATGCCATGGAGCTATAAAGACGTCGCCGTACCAGCTTGTCTATGGGCAGGAGGCCGTATTACCTTGGGAGATTACGGCTGGGTCAAGACGTGTGACGTTTCGAATGACTCGACACCCGAGGAATATGCAACCACGATGAGTGAAACTATTGAGGATGCAACGGAACTTAGACTTTGGTCGTTAGAGAAGATTAAAGAGAACAAAGCCGGGGTAGCTCGGGCATACAATAAAAAGGTAAGACCAAAGGAGTTTCAAGTTGGTGATCTAGTATGGGAAGCCGTGTTGCCACTAGGAACCGAGAGATAAAGCATACGGCAAATGGTCTCCTAATTGGCACGGTCCTTACAAAGTCATCCAGGTTACGAAGGGCAATGCCTACATGCTTGAACGAGTTGGATGGTGTGAAGTTCCCGGTGGCCGTCAATGGCCAACATCTCAAGAAGTATTTCCCAAGCATGTGGGAGGATGGGCAGTGAGATATGGAGGCCGATTTTAAAATCGGCCAGTAAAAAAATCACAGCCGATGTACAGACATCGACTTCAGTATACAAGCATGAAGGGACAACAGTATGCGTACAGCCGATGCACGGGCATCGACTTCAGAATAATAAAAGCCGATGCATTGTCATCGACTCTAGAGGGGCAAGCTCAATCATAATATTTGGGATAAGTCATCCTAATGGTTGTTGAGGAGTCCAATCTGCACGATTTGAGATGGTTTGGACGGAAACTAGACCTGTTGGACCGTGTGGGTAGGCAACGGCTTGGCCTCGAATCGCGGTTATAGTGCAAGCTGATGCCCTGTCATCGGCTCTTTGTACAGCGACTTCGTTTTGACAATCGGCGAAGTTGACAAGAAAGTAAGACTAATTGGGGAATACTCTCTTCATTAATAGTGGGATTTCTTACAAAGAAAGAGCCGATTGCTCGGGGAAGAAAGAACAAAAGCCGACTACTACTACTAGTCTCTAATCTAAGGGCCGTTGCTTCCCTCGTCGCCGTCGTCACTGCCGCCGGCGCAGCTGCTGATAGGCTCCTCATCGCTGCTCCCGTAGCCTTCTACGGGAGCCTCGTCTTCCTCATCGTCGTCATCACTGTCGTCGTCCCACCAGGCGCGGAGGCGCTTCGCCGGTGGGTAACCTTCGAGGGAGTCGTCGTCGTCATCCTCCACCTCTTCCTCGGAGGAGGTGTAGCCGTCCCAGGAGAAGCGGTCGTCCTCGCTCTCCGCCTCCTCCTCCCCGTCGACGAGGAATAGGAGGTCGTCCTCTCCGTCGGTCAAGGATTTGTCATCCTCGGACCAAATGGAGGAATCGTGCTCCTCCTTGTCCCACGTCGTTGGGGCGAGGATGTCGTGCGCCGCCAACGAGCCCCACTCTGGCGTCGGCTCACGGAAGGGAGATGATACATTGGAGAGGTTTGAGGAGGAGGAGGAGGAAGAAGACATGGCTACGGAGGAATGGGGGTTCTTTGCCGATGGCTAGTACGGAGCGGGGAGGGTGAAAGGGCGGAACCTGCTCGACGCGGTTAAATAAAGGATACAGTGGAGGTTCAATGCCACAGCAGTTTCCGAGGAAGTGGTGCCCAACAGAAGGAAAAAATAAGTTGTCAGGCCACGCGGAGAAGTGGAGGAGGCAAGGCATCATGATGAAGGATTCTGCGGCGGTTTCTGCTCAGCCACGACATGACCCGACGAAGGAAAAGCGTAATGATTTTGGAAATGTCATTTCCAAAACCAGGGGGGCATGTGTTATCACCAGAATTTGACCGGATCAGAGGTGGGCCGCGATTGAAGATGGGTTTGAAGAATATACATAGAAGAAATACATGAATCGGCCTTGTGTACCAAGTTTGGGCTAATTGCCCGTGTATCTGTACCATAGTAGGATGCGTGTCGGTTAGAAGGAGTTTGGGCTCGTGCCCGGTTGAGATTATTCCCACGTTAGAAAGTCCCCTGGACTATAAATATGTATCTAGGGTTTATGAAATAAACAACAACCAACGTTCAACACAAACCAATCTCGGCGCATCGCCAACTCCCCCGTCTCGAGGGTTTCTTCCGGGTAAGCACCATGCTGCCTAGATCGCATCTTGCGATCTAGGCAGCACTACGTTTATTCGTCTTCCATGCGTTGCTCGTACTGAAGCCTTTTTGATGGCGAGCAACGTAGTTATCATAGATGTTTTAGGGTTAGCATTGTTCTACGTATCATATGCTATCGTCGTGCAACCCTTAGGCATCTAGCCGCCCTTACGCCTGTCACGGGTGTAAGGGCAGCACCCCGCTTGATCATTGTTTAGTAGATCCGATCCGTTATGATTGCTCCTTGTTCTTCAAGGATTAGTTTGATATCTGCATTGTTAGGCCTTACAAAGGGTTGGAGGATCCAGCGGCGTGTAGGGTGTCGTTTGCTAGCCCTAGACAGGACGTTCAGAGGATCAACATCGTGTTGGTTTTTAGGCCCTGTCTAGGATCGGCTTACGATCACCGTACGCGAGCGCGAGGCCCAATCACGAGTAGGATGTTCCGATTATGCGGTGAAAACCCCAGATCGTAGTAGATCGTTTTAGCTTTCTCTTGATCAAGCGGGACCACCATCTGATCGTACACCTCGTACGTATCATGGGTGGATTGGCTCTTTGAGCCGATTCACGGGACAACTTCGAGAGCCGATCGAGGCTCGTATTTAACGTTTACGTGTATGCCATGCGAGGAAACTAAGCGAGGCATTATCCAACACCTTCCACGACCGGTATAGGTCAGGTGGCACGCCTTGCATCGGCATCGGACGTGTGTGCAGAAGGCTTTGCGGGCCGTCGCTCGGAGGGACCAGGGCCAGCCGCAGTCCTGGGAGATTCCCGGCTCTACGGTGTTGCCCGTCGCTGCCCGCCGGTGGGTTTCTGACCGCAACACTTGCTTTATTTTATTTACTTTCTTTGTTTGCTGCACTTATATCAAAACACAAAAAAATTAGTTGCTAGCTTTACTTTATTTACTGTCTTGCACTCTATATTAAAAACACAAAAAAAATTAGTTACTTGCATTTGCTTTACTTATTTCAACATGTTTCCTCTTAATTTTACTATAAAAAATATACCTGTGGGACAAGGGTCTATAATTGGAAGAGATAATATAGAAGAATTTTTCACCCATGTTAGTATGCATGAAGATCTTAAAGATATACCACTTGCAAAAGCTGTCCCTACTTATGAAGATGCCTCTGTTTGTTTGGTACGCATGTTGGAAGCTAGATTTATTATTCTCAACCCCATGATACAACACATGTTTCTTACACTTTCTGATATGGAGCGGGGAGAGAAGAGAGATTTTGTTCTAAAAGTCTTAGTGCGAGAATTTGAAGATATAGCTATAGAAGATAGAAAAGTTTTTATTAAGCATAAGAGGCTTGGCTTTTATACCGACTTTAAAAGAACACTTGAAAAAATGGATATGGATAAAATTAAGTACACTAATAATGTTAATGATGGTGGGGAGATTAAAACACCAATACCATGTAAGCTCCTAGCGATGCATGAAGCTCTAGATGATAATTATGCTTGGCTTGTTCCTGAAATTTTTTTTGATGAGAGTAGCAAGCCCAAGACTAATGAAAAGGGAGCCGCTGAAACTTATGTATCCAACATACTATGCATGGTTGAGAAAACTTCCAACACCCAAGGTAATGTTGATGCTTCATCTCTTGATAATACTTGACATACACTTTACGCGCCTAGGCGAAGGCGTTAAAGAAAAGCGCTTATGGGAGACAACCCATGTTTTTACTACAGTATTTTTGTTTTGAATTTAAGTCTTGGAAGTTGTTTACTACTGTAGCAACCTCTCCTTATCTTAGTTTTGTGCATTGTTGTGCCAAGTAAAGTCTTTGATAGTAAGGTTCATACTAGATTTGGATTGCTGCGCAGTAACAGATTTCTTTGCTGTCACGAATTTCGACCTGCCTCTCTGTAGGTAGCTCATAAAAATATGCCAATTTACGTGCGTGATCCTCAGATATGTACGCAACTTTCATTCAATTTGGGCATTTTCATTTGAGCAAGTCTGGTGCCTCAATAAAATCCATCTTTACGGACTGTTCTGTTTTGACAGATTCTGCCTTTATTTCGCATTGCCTCTTTTGCTATGGTGGATGAATTTCTTTGTTCCATTAATGTCCAGTAGCTTTATGCAATGTCCAGAAGTGTTAAGAATGATTATGTCACCTCTGAACATGTTAATTTTTATTGTGCACTAACCCTCTAATGAGTTGTTTCGAGTTTGGTGTGGAGGAAGTTTTCAAGGATCAAGAGAGGGAAATGATGCAATATGATCAAGGAGAGTGAAAGCTCTAAGCTTGGGGATGCCCCGGTGGTTCACCCCTGCATATTTTAAGAAGACTCAAGCGTCTAAGCTTGGGGATGCCCAAGGCATCCCCTTCTTCATCGACAACATTATCGGGTTCCTCCCCTGAAACTATATTTTTATTCCATCACATCTTATGTGCTTTGCTTGGAGCGTCGGTTTGTTTTTGTTTGAATAAAATGGATCCTAGCATTCATTCGTGTGGGAGAGAGACACGCTCCGCTGTTGCATATGGACAAATATTTCCTTAGGCTTTACTCATAGTATTCATGGCGAAGGTTGAATCTTCTTCGTTAAATTGTTATATGGTTGGAATCGGGAAATGCTACATGTAGTAATTCTAAAATGTCTTGAATAATTTGATACTTGGCAATTGTTGTGCTCATGTTTAAGCTCTTGCATCATATACTTTGCACCTATTAATGAAGAAACACCTAGAGCTTGCTAAATTTGGTTTGCATATTTGGTCTCTCTAAAGTCTAGATAATTTCTAGTATTGAGTTTTGAACAACAAGGAAGACGGTGTAGAGTCTTATAATGTTTTCAATATGTCTTTTATGTGAGTTTTGCTGCACCGGTTCATCCTTGTGTTTGTTTCAAATAACCTTGCTAGCCTAAACCTTGTATCGAGAGGGAATACTTCTCATGCATCCAAAATCCTTGAGCCAACCACTATGCCATTTGTGTCCACCATACCTACCTACTACATGGTATTTCTCCGCCATTAAAAAGTAAATTGCTTGAGTGCTACCTTTAAATTTCCATTCTTTACCTTTGCAATATATAGCTCATGGGACAAATAGCTTAAAAACTATTGTGGTATTGAATATGTACTTATGCACTTTATCTCTTATTAAGTTGCTTGTTGTGCGATAACCATGTTCCTGGGGACGCCATCAACTACTCTTTGTTGAATATCATGTGAGTTGCTATGCATGTCCGTCTTGTCTGAAGTAAGGGAGATCTACCACTTTAATGGTTAGAGCATGCATATTGTTAGAGAAGAACATTGGGCCGCTAACTAAAGTCATGAATCATGGTGGAAGTTTCGAGTTTTGGACATATATCCTCAATCTCATATGAGAATACTAACTGTTGCTACATGCTTATGCCTAAGTTGAGAATAATCAAAAGCGAGAAATCCAAAATGCGAGCTTTCTCCTTAGACCTTTGTAGAGGCGGCATAGAGGTACCCCTTTGTGACACTTGGTTAAAACATGTGTATTGCGATGATCCCGTAGTCCAAGCTAATTAGGACAAGGTGCGGGCACTATTAGTATACTATGCATGAGGCTTGCAACTTGTAAGATATAATTTACATGATACATATGCTTTATTACTACCGTTGACAAAATTGTTTCATGTTTTCAAAATAAAAGCTCTAGCACAAATATAGCAATCGATGCTTTCCTCTTTGAAGGACCTTTCTTTTACTTTTATGTTGAGTCAGTTCACCTATCTCTCTCCACCTCAAGAAGCAAAAACTTGTGTGAACTGTGCATTGATTCCTACATACTTGCATATTGCACTTGTTATATTACTCTATGTTGAAAATTATCCATGAGATACACATGTTACAAGTTGAAAGCAACAGCTGAAACTTAATCTTCCTTTGTGTTGCTTCAATACCTTTACTTTGATTTATTGCTTTATGAGTTAACTCTTGTGCAAGACTTATTGATGCTTGTCTTGAAGTGCTATTCATGAAAAGTCTTTGCTTTATGATTCATTTGTTTACTCATGTCATTACCATTGTTTTGATCGCTGCATTCATTACATATGTTTACAATAGTATGATCAAGGTTATGATGGCATGTCACTCCGAAATTATCTTTGTTATCGTTTACACTGCCGGGACGAGCAGAACTAAGCTTGGGGATGCTGATATGTCTCCGACGTATCGATAATTTCTTATGTTCCATTCCACATTATTGATGATATCTACATGTTTTATACACATTATATGTCGTATTTATGCATTTTCCGGTACTAACCTATTAACAAGATGCCGAAGAGCCAGTTGCTGTTTTCTGCTGTTTTTGGTTTCAGAAATCCTAGTAAGGAAATATTCTCGGAATTGGACCAAATCAACGCCCAGGGGCCTATTTTGCCACGAAGCTTCCAGAAGACCGAAGATGTAACGAAGTGGGGCGACGAGGGGGCGACACGCTAGGGCGGCGCGGCCTGGGCCCTGGCCGCGCGGCCCTGTCGTGTGGGCCCCTCGCGTCGCCCCTTTACCTGCCCTTCCGCCTACAAATAGCCTTCGTCGCGAAACCCCCAGTACCGAGAGCCACGATACGGAAAACCTTACCGAGACGCCGCCGCCGCCAATCCCATCTCGGGGGATTCAGGAGATCGCCTCCGGCACCCTGCCGGAGAGGGGATTCATCTTCCGGAGGACTCTTCACCGCCATGGTCGCCTCCGGAGTGATGAGTGAGTAGTTCACCCCTGGACTATGGGTCCATAGCAGTAGCTAGATGGTTGTCTTCTCCTCATGTGCTTCATTGTCGGATCTTGTGAGCTGCCTAACATGATCAAGATCATCTATCTGTAATTCTATATGTTGTGTTTGTCGGGATCCGATGGATAGAGAATACTATGTTATGTTGATTATCAATCTATTACCTATGTATTGTTTATGATCTTGCATGCTCTCCGTTATTAGTAGAGGCTCGGCCAAGTTTTTACTCTTAACTCCAAGAGGGAGTATTTATGCTCGATAGTGGGTTCATGCCTCCATTAAATGCTGGGACGATGACGTGAAAGTTCTAAGGTTGTGGATGTGCTGTTGCCACTAGGAATAAAACATTGACGCTATGTCCGAGGATGTAGTTATTGATTACATTACGCACCATACTTAATGCAATTGTCTGTTGTTTGCAACTTAATACTGGAAGGGGTTCGGATGATAACCTGAAAGTGGACTTTTTAGGCATAGATGCATGCTGGATAGCGGTCTATGTACTTTGTCGTAATGCCCAATTAAATCTCACAATATTCATCATATCATGTATGTGCATTGTCATGCTTTCTTTATTTGTCAATTGCCCGACTGTAATTTGTTCACCCAACATGCTATTTATCTTATGGGAGAGACACCTCTAGTGAACTCGTGGACCCCGGTCCATTCTTTACATCGAATACAATCTATCGCAATACTTGTTCTACTCGTTTTCTCGCAAACAATCATCATCCACACTATACATCTAATCCTTTGTTACAGCAAGCCGGTGAGATTGACAACCTCACTGTTTCGTTGGGGCAAAGTACTTTGGTTGTGTTGTGCAGGTTCCACGTTGGCGCCGGAATCCCTGGTGTTGCGCCGCACTACACTCTGCCGCCATCAACCTTCAACGTGCTTCTTGACTCCTACTGGTTCGATAAACCTTGGTTTCTTACTGAGGGAAACTTGCTGCTGTACGCATCACACCTTCCACTTGGGGTTCCCAACGGACGCGTGCTGTACGCGTATCAGGGGCCTGTTGGAGAAAGTTCACCAGTGAAGCAGGTGCGACAAGTCAAATCAAGGAAGATCCAGAAGAAGCAACCTACCCTGGGGAAACGTGTCCTAACCCGCCAAGCACGGGGTCGTAAGGTGGTTATCCAATGAGAGCCATGTTCTGGAACATCCGTGGTTTCGGCGTTAGGGGGCGCCGGACCATGCTCAAAGATTACCTCCGCAAACACCGGATTGACATCGTCTGGCTCCAAGAAACTATAAAACAAGACTTTACGGATCAAGAGCTCAGAAGCCTTGAAGTGGGTGAGCCCTTTGTTTGGTGCCGGTTGCTCCGCATCGGGGAGATCAGGCGGTTTGCTCATGGGATTTAGGGAAAGCATGTTTGAGATCAGAGCGATTGACATCGGTAGTCACTTCGTCTCCGTGGACGTCATCCTCGTAACAGCTAGGCTCACGCTCGGGATCTTCGGAACCTATGGCCCGGCTGACCACGCGCTCTCGGCTTCTTTCCTCCATTAGCTCTCTATAAAAGTAGAGAACACCACTTTGCCCATTATCATGGGTGGGGACTTCAATCTCCTCAGAACTGAACAGGACAAGAACAATGACAGGATTAACTGGCCAAGACTGGAACTTTTGAATAACCATATCGCGGACTGGGGACTGCGAGAAATCCCGCGCACAGGGGCGCGCTTCACCTGGACGAACAAACAATTGAATCCGGTCAGATGCGTCTTGGACAGGGTGTTCTTCTCTCCAACGCTGGAACCGCATTTCCCCCTCTGCACGCTTACTGCTGAAACGAGTCTTGGCTCTGATCACACTCCTCTCATCTTTGACTCGGGCGAAGGGGTGCCGCCAAAGAGCAATAGATTCTTCTTTGAATCGGGTTGGTTGGAAGTTGAGGGCTTCCAAGAGCTGGTGCAAGACTGTTGGGACAACCTCCTGTCTAGGGTGCAAGGGAGGGACATTGTCGATTGGTGGAAATTTATGAGCACGGGGCTCAGGCAAAAGCTCAAGGGTTGGAACGCGAATAAAGGTCGGGAGAACAGAGATCACAAACAGCTGCTCGTCGAGAGAATCAAGACTCTTGATGAAAAAGCAGATGCGGCGGGAATCTCGGAAGAGGAATGGGCTTTTCGCTACCACTTGGAGGTGCAACTGCTGGCGGTTTTTCGTAGGGAGGAAGAATATTGGCGGCAAAGAGGCAGGGTCAGATGGTCCCTTCAAGGGGATGCCAACACGACTTACTTTCACGCGGTGGCTAATGGGCGCCGCCGGAAATGTTTCATCCATTCCCTGATTACGCCTCATGGAGAGATCTCAGACAAGCACCTCATTCAAAAACACATTTACGATTTTTACCGGGATCTTCTCGGCTCGGAGGCCCGGCGGGTGTGTGGGCTGCACCCCAACTCTTGGAGCGAGCAGCGAGAGGGTCTCTGACAAGGAAAACAGCTTGCTTATGCGCACTTTGACGGAGAAGGAGTTGGAGGAAATTGTGATGGACATGAAATCTGACACGGCACCGGGGCCGGATGGATTTCCGGTTCATTTCTTCAAGAAGTTCTGGCCCATTGTCAAACACGGGGTGCTCCATATTCTGAACGACTTCATCCTAGGGAGGATTGACGTGGCAAGACTCAACTTTGGGGTTCTCTCGGTCATCCCAAAGATCCCCGCGCGGATAAGATCACCCAGTTCAGGCCCATTGCGCTGATCAATGTTATCTTTAAGATCATTTCCAAAGCCTTTGCCTCGAAGCTGGACCCCATCGCCAACAGGATCATCAGCCCAAACCAGACCGCGTTCATCAAGGGTAGGTTCATCCTTGGTGGCATCCTGGCTCTCCATGAGATAGTCCATGAATTAAAAACCAAGAAGCTTAGTGGAATCCTGCTCAAGCTCGACTTCGAGAAAGCCTACGACAGGGTCAACTGGGATTTACTCTTTGAGGTCCTAAGGTGTAAAGGTTTTGACCCATGGGTGGTCCACCCCCTTAGTCAACTAGTCACTGGTGGCCAAACCGCGATCTCCATCAACGAGAAGATTGGGCCCTTCTTCAGAAATAAGCGGGGAGTGCGTCAAGGGCACCCTCTCTCGCCGCTGCTGTTCAATTTCATGGCTGAAGCGCTCTCCTTAATCCTCACCAGAGCGTGTGCTGCGGGCCACCTGGTTGGGGTCATTCCGCATCTTATCCCGGGGGGATTTCACACTTACAGTATGCCGATGACACTCTGATTATGATCCAAGACAATGACGAGCAAATCGCAAACCTCAAGTTCCTCCTCATGTGTTTCGAAGACATGTCTGGGCTGAAAATTAATTACCACAAGTCTGAAGTCATCGTGATGGGTGCGAGCAACTCTAGAAAGCAGAGGGTGGCCGATGCCTTGAATTGCAAGCTAGGCACTTTCCCTTTCACCTATCTCGGTCTGCCTATTTCTGATCGTAAGCTCACCAGAGAACAATGGATGTTTCTGCTGCAAAAGCTTGCTGGTAGAGTGGAACCATGGTGGGGTAAATTCATCTCGTCAGGGGGACGGCTTATCCTTTCAAATTCCTGCCTGGCTAGCCTTCCCATGTTTGCTATGGGCATGTTCCTGCTTCAGGATGGCGTCCACGCCAAGTTTGACACCCACAGAGCCAAATTCTACTGGGAGGGCGCGGGGCCCAAAAGAAAATATCACTTGGTCAACTGGCCGGCGGTCTGTCGACCAAAAGCACTGCGGAGGCTTAGGGATTATTAACTCCAAGAATATGAACATCGCCCTTATGCTCAAGTGGGTGTGGAAGCTGTTTCAAGATGACAACCCCATTCGGGCCCCGATTTTGCGAGCAAAATACACCTCTCGTTGACAACATTTTTGCGGGCTCGGGCCAGGGTGGCTCGCAGATTCCGGCGTTGATGACCCACAAGTATAGGGGATCGCAACATGTCTTCGAGGGAAGTATTACCCAATTTATTGATTCGACACGAGGGGAGACAAAGAATACTTGAAAGCCTTAACAACGGAGTTGTCAATTCAGCTGCACTCGGAAACAGACTTGCTCGCAAGGGTTTATCAGTAGTAACAGCTTTATAGTAGTAGCGATAGTGAAATAACAAAGAACAGAGTAACAAAGACAAAGAGTAGTGATTATAGTAAACAGCAGGATTAAAATACTCGTAGGCACGGGGACGGATGACGGGCGTTGCATGGATGAGAGAAACTCATGTAACAATCATAGCAGGGCATTTGCGAGATAATAATAAAACGGTGTCCAAGTACTAATCAATCAATAGGCATGTGTTCCAATTATAGTCGTACGTGCTCGCAATGAGAAACTTGCACAACATCTTTTGTCCTACCAGCCGGTGGCAGCCGGGCCTCAAGGGAAACTACTCGGATATTAAGGTACTCCTTTTAATAGAGTACCGGAGCAAAGCATTAACACTCCGTGAACACATGTGATCCTCACATCGCTACCATTCCCTCCGGTTGTCCCGATTTCGTCACTTCGGGGCCATTGGTTCCGGACAGCGACATGTGTATACAACTTGCGTGTAAGATCATAAACAACGAATATCATGATGAAATAATAACATGTTCAGATCTGAGATCATGGCACTCGGCCCTAGTGACAAGCATTAAGCATAACAAGTTGCAACAATATCATAAAAGTACCATCTACGGACACTAGGCACTATGCCCTAACAATCTTATGCTATTACATGACCAATCTCATCCAATCCCTACCATCCCCTTCGGCCTACAGCGGGGGAATTACTCACACATGGATGGGGAAACATTGCTCGGTTGATGGAGAGGCGTTGGCGGTGATGGCGGTGATGATCTCCTCCAATTCCCCGTCCCGGCAGAGTGCCGAACGGAGACTTCGGCTCCCGCGACGGAGTTTCGCGATGTGGCGGCGTTCCGGAGGGTTTCGGCGACTTCGACTTCTCCCCGTGCGTTTTTAGGTCGAGGCGAATAAGTAGTCCGAAGGGGGCGTCGGAGGCCAGCCGAGGGGCCACACCACATGGCCGCGCGGGCCCCCCCGGGCCGCGCCGCCATGTGGTGTGGGGCCCTCGGGCCTCCACTTCAATTGTCCTTCCGGCTCCGTCGCATTCTGGGAAAATAGGCCCTTTCGTCAAAATCCCGAGGTTTTTCCCTGAAAGTTGGATTTCTGCACAAAAACGAGACACCGGAACAGTTCCGCTGAAAACAGCGTTAGTCCGTGTTAGTTGCATCCAAAATACACAAATTAGAGGCAAAACAATAGCAAAAGTGTTCGGGAAAGTAGATACGTTTTGGACGTATCAACTCCCCCCAAGCTTAGCTTATTGCTTGTCCTCAAGCAATTCAGTTAACAACGGAGCGATAAAAGAACTTTCACGAACACATTTGCTCATATGATGTATATATTCTCATGATATGGCTAATACTTGAGCAGATTTATAATAAGGTACATGCAAATAAGATCATCTAACAGCCTATGTCAATCATGAAGAGGTACCAACAATTAATAATAAGCATCATGAATCATATATATAAGCAGGATTGCAATGTTCATAAGAGAGTATGATAAAGTGGTATCTCGCTTGCTCGTATTTGATCGGCAAAACATAAATGCCTGGGCACCTCCGGAGTTCATAGAAAGACTAGAAGTAGTGATTGTCAAAGATAAAAGCATCAAAGTTATACCACAATCAATCATATTTTGAGACAAGCATATTATACTAAGAATGACAGTTGTGCTCTCAAGAAAGTGCTCAAAGAAATAATGGAGACACAACCTAAAAGTAAAAGATTGACCCTTCGCAGAGGGAAGCAGGGATTAACATGCGCTAGAGCTTTTCATTTGTAAAGCAGAGTAAAATTATTTTGAGAGGTGTTTGTTGTTGTCAACGAATGGTAATGGGTACACCAACTACCTCGCCAACCGGACTTTCAAGAGCGGCTCCCATGAATTATTTGCATGTTTATGTGGCACTCCTTCCAACCTTTCTTACACAAACCATGGCTAACCGAATCCTCGGGTGCCTGCCAACAATCACGTACCATGAAGGAGTGCCTCTTTAATTTAGTTTTATTATGATGATGACACTCCCCCCAACCTTTGCTTACACAAGCCATGGCTAACCGAATCCTTCGGGTGCCGTCTAGCAATCACAAACCATGGAGGAGTGTCTATTTAAGTTAATTAATTCGGGACTGGGAATCCCATTGCCAGCTCTTTTTGCAAAATTATTGGATAAGCGGATGTGCCACTATTCCATATGAGAGTCCGTCAAAAGTAAATGACAAGGTTGAAAGCTAAACACCACATACTTCCTCATGAGCTATGAAACATTAACACAAATTAAGAAGCATTTTGAAGATTTTAAAGGTAGCGCATGGGAATTTACTTGGAATGGTTTGAAATGCCATGCATAGGTATTTATGGTGGACACTTTGGAATAACTTGGGTTTCATGTGTTTGGAGGCACGAGCAGCGTTCCCGCTCAGTACAAGTGAAGGCTAGCAAAAGACTAGGGAGCGACAAATCAAGAGAGCGAAGAATCGTCATAATCATGCTTGCGGCAAAATAAATTAACTGAGGCACAAAAATGATACAAGAACTCTGAAGCAATGTAAATCATTGAGGCTTAATGGACTTTTGTTCAGTCATATGCATGCGTGAGCATGTGCCAAGTCGATATAAATGAATTATTCAGAGGAGGATACCACAATGCCATACTTACTTATGAATAAAACAATGCAAGCAAACATCCATGACATGCTACTCATATTAATAGATTGGAGCTAATCATGAGAGATCATGAACTACTAGACTTTCTTAAATAACATATACCTCACATGAACCAACTAAGCATGCTCACATGGATGAGTATATGTACAAAAATGAAAACAAATAGAGTTCATACCAGCCTCTCGCCACAATCAGATTGTCGTAGATCGTCATTATTGCCTTTTCACTTGTGTAGCTTGGATAATATGAAATGAAAACCACGCTCCAGCCACCGAAGACCATTGAACTCATAATGAACTTTACAAACCAAAGAAGAACAGCAAATATTTTTGGTGTTTTCGAATTTGAGAACAAGAACAAAAGGAAACAAGCAAACAAAGCAAAATCTTTTTGGGTTTTCTTATAGCAAACTAGCCATAGCAAATAAAGCGAAACAAATGCAAGAAACCAAGATAAACAAATGGTGAAGAGAAATAACAGAAATGTTTTTGGTCTTTTTGTGTTTTAGGAAAGAAACAAAGTGAAAACAAGAAATAGCAAACTAAAAGAAACACAGAAAAGCGAGATGGCAGAAATCTGCCAAAACCTGACAGCAGTACAGAAATCGATTTTTACAAAAATCTTACGTTGCTCAGTTCAAAAAGTGTTCAACTAATGAAAGTCAGATAACAACCTGGGGAACATGCACAAAAATTTTCAACTCAAAATAACGTTCTGGCTGTGCGCACGAATTTTTACGGTAACAGCCCAGAATCTGTTTTCAGGCAGCACTTCCCCAAATATCATCTTCCTCTCATTAGAAAACCACTCAAAGATACTAAACAAGTATATACAAGTATCCAGCAATCATAATATGCAAAGAATGAGTGATGCCGGTATACCTCCCCCCAAACTTAGGCTTTTGGCCTAAGTGGAGTTCAACCCCATCGAGGGCCTGGGTTCCACGCCGGTGGATCATATGTGGAGTAGTCATAATAAGGTACCGATGCAGAAGAAAAGCGTGGGGGTTCCTCATACCCAGCTTGTGGATGCGAAGAGCTTGCTGCATCGGATGACGAGTCGAGGTGTTCCTCGACCTCATCTCGTGTTGTCTCGTGCACGATGGCTTCCTCCTCGATGTATGCGTTAACCGCACTTTCCGTGACTGACCAATCCTCCCTGGAATCAAAGTTAAACAGAGAAGGTGCAGGCAATCCTACTAATTTTTCAACTTTCTTAGTCCTTGTCCAAGATTTCTTGTAAAATGTTATTCTATAAGACAGGTTCCCAAAATTAGACGAATTAGAAAGAAATTCATGCTTAATCATGGAAGCTATGTCAAGTTTCTCCATAGGGAGCGGAATATCAAGACTGTGAGGTCTCACATTCACTACAAGAAAACCCCTCCTACAACAACACATACTTAGCAACGAACTAATTAGGCATTGATTTTTTTATTGTAGATACGCATGTATGTGTTGCAGCCTATATTTGTTATCCAATAATACAGTATACATTATCAACCGATACATTACAATTATGGGCCTAGCCCACTAACACATGTATATATTCTTTTAATCCCACCAGCGCCCTCAAACGCACTTACGCCAGTTACGCGTCGCCTCGCCAAACCTAGCCGCCTCCTCCTATTTCCTCAGGCGCCGCTATGCCGTCCGCGAGCATGGCCTCTCTGGCCGGTGAAGCACCTCACAGGCTCATGGCGTGATACCTCCTGTTTCTAGGAAGATGAGCGAGTACATATCGAAGGGCTTGTTCGTGGACCACGAGATCCCACTGCAGCAGAGGTGGATTGGTATAGCTCCGATCTGAAATTCCCTTTCTATGTTCCTCCTCTCAAACTTCATAACCATGGCTTTCATATTCCGGCGCTGGCAGGGCACAGAATGGTTTCGGCATGCAACAACTTTTAGGAGAGCCGCCATGCAGTTATCAAAGCCACCACCCATCTATGAGACTCCGCTCTCCCTCCTATGGATGATTAATTTTGTCAGTGTGTATCTTTCCTAGTATTTGATGATTATCCCCAATTAGCCTGCCCTATTTATTTTTGGATACTAATTTTGTGAGTGTCTAACTGTAGTCTGCCTTCTTGATTCATTCATTTTCGCTCAAATTTGTGTGTACTGATTATGTGTTTAACTCCTGTTGAAATTACAGAGCGTATTTTGGTTCGTTGCTCATGATAGTGGAGGTTATGCCCTGGAAGAGACACGGCGGCGAGTTGGACAGACAGGGCATGACAGAGGTTTGAATTATGCAGTTTCTCTTTTTTACCTGACAGGCCTCCTTTGATGTTCAGTATTTATTTTAGTAAAAATGCAGGATTCTTAATCATATAGTTTGGTTGTGTGGCAGAGGTACATTCACAGCGCAGAGCCGAGACAGAGAACGCAGGAAGAGGAGGTGAGGAATTGACGAGAGAACGGACAAGAATCATGAACACGTGCAGTGCTATCCAAATTCTAGTGGTCCATGAATCAGTAGCATTCGTAACACACCAGGCAATTATTCTTGTTTCCCATGATTAGAAAAACAAATCTTGGTTATAGTTACTGTTGCGTTAGAAATCTTGATTCTTATTACTTCCTCGGCTGCTTTGGCTCCAAATACTTGTCGCAAGTTCAATAAACCTAGGTATATTTTACTCTGCATTTTGCCTAAATCTATGAAAAATATTTAAAGGCCGGAGGGCGTAGTGAAAATGATTTATATGTATGTTAATCTCTTATCAAGTAAACTAGGAAGTTTATTACTCCTCCGGTTCATATTAATTGACTCTAATATGGATGTATGTAGACACATTTTAGTTCTAGATACATCCATATTGAAGTCAATTAATATGAATCGGAGGGAGTACTTAAACTTATCTAGTTGATTAAGAAAGCATGTTACATTCTTGTATTCCTATATTTGAAAAGATCACTCAAGAAATTATACTTCTGCCTCTTGGATTAAATCTTAGCTTTGTGATGTTGTGATTGAGCATTATATCTATTAGTTAATTTAGAATTTTGATTTGTTGTTAGATGGGAAATTTAGTTAACTAAAGGGTTTATTCTTATGGTTGATAGATTTTTCTTTTTCACATTTTGGCTATTGTTTATTCAGATTCCTTTTTTGCATATATTAATCTATGTGGTAACCACATCGATCTGTAGATCTGATGAGCTATTTCAACCGGGCAAGATAGCAAAGATGTCTTGCATGCCACCAACGAGTGTATACCCCATTTAAACATTGTTAAGCAACTACTCCATACAAAGTAAATTTCACTATTATGTTTCACACTACCATTTGCCAATGTGATACTGAAAATGAATTTTGTTTTTGCAGATCCCATAGATCAGGCGAGGCTTGCTATATTCGGACATCAGATCTGAACATACTAGAAAAAAATATTAGGAGGAATATATATAGGACTTGGTAGAATATCACATGTTGATGCAAGATTGTAAATTTTCAACTCTTTAGACAGTTTTCTTGTAAACTGATGGTGGTTCCAAGAATAAATATTGAGTTCTTTGTCACGCAATACAAGTTCATATTGTACCAGTTCCTCTGTTCCGTATTTCTCATATAAAATGTATATGTTCCCTCTCTGAGAAAACTGTCTACCATTTTCAAGAGCGATTAGAGTACGTACGCTAGAAAATAATAAAATTTTATAAATAGGAATGTTAGTTTATGTGGGATTTCTCACCAACGCATACAACTATTGCTCAGAATCTGTAGCTATTCTTACAACGCTTGTCCAACTGGTTACCAACGGATCTATATACGTTGCATTGTACCCTTGCAACACCCAAAAACGCAACATATTTTTATCCGTTGGTAAATGCGCTAGCAACGCCAATATCGGCATTTAGATACGGATATATGCGTTGCTGTAGGAGGGGTCCTCTTGTAGTGATTATGCATAGCTAATAAACGAGAGGCGATGAGACCCCCACAAATTCCTCCCTTCTCACTATTAGTGGCAAGTCTGTTGACTATCAAAGCTCCCAAGTTATAAGTCCTATTACCTTGCAATGCAGCAGCTAGAAAGGCTAGATCCGGAATAGTTATTTTACCTCCATTCTTTCTTGCTAGAACGCACTTGGTAATAAAATAGGCGAAGTAACGAATAGCTGGGAAATGAATACTACTGATTTTACCATCATCCTCTCGAGAAACTCCTTCCATGACAAATCATCTTGAAGAGGTCCAAGAGCTCTTGCGGCGATCCCTTTATCTTCTCGCATGATCCCCATTGCGGCACTTTGATTGCTGCACAAAAATCACCTGAATGGCAAGTTGACAGTTTTATTATAAATTTTGTACTGAACCATGGGGTTAGATTGTGACCAATTGAATTTAGAATCTTGCACTACTGACATAGTCAATTTCACGTATTGGCATGGTTCCCCATCAACAAAATCATCCAATCCTGCACGAGAGATTAAATTTTGGACGTCTCGCAAAATCCCTGCACTTCTCATGAAATCCGCACACGGATAGTAAGTGGGATATACTCCTTCTCGGTGAACTCTCATGACCTGTGGCACCTCCAACTCATGTTGGTTGAGTTGGTGCCTACCTCCTTCCATTTTCTGAAATTTTCAACAAACAATATAAAACTTGATTTGGTGACATATAATTGAGAGAAACTACCATAGGAACTTGCTAGAGTACTAATCATGCATCAAAACTAGTTTCTACCACTTAGAACAAGCATGCAAGTTCACTAAACATGTTACCTACAGCAGCAAAATATTCAAGATATACTCAACCAAACAAAATTCTACTTGGATGGGTGGAGGAGTCACATACCAAGGAGCAAATGTGCCAAATTTCAGCGAAAATCTGGGCTGAGCAAAGAGATCGAGAAATCTGAGTTCTTGAGCAAAAACGCGAGTGAGAGGAAGTTGGTTCGAGTTTTTTCGGGAGAGAGAAGGTGCTGGGAGAAAGAGATGATGAAGTGGGGCAAGGAGGGGCCCACACCACATGGTGGCGCGGCCACCTCCTTGGCCGCGCCGGCCTGTGGTGTGGCACCCTGTGGTGCCCCACAGGTCATCCTCTGGTGCTCCCAGGTGCCTCGTCAAAAAATAGGACCAACGGTGTAATTTTCGCGAATTTTTGAAAACTTTGAAAAATGCACATTTTCTGGGTATTAAGTTTATTATTACTGGCCAGGAAATTTTTTTGAAATCTCAAATCAACTAAGAAACTTTGCAAATTAAAAATGCTACGAGCAACTAAAGCAAGTGGAGGAAGAAAGAGATGTTGTTTACTTCCTCTATGCATATAAAAGGTATTTGTTAACAAGGTTGATCAAGTCTTGCCACCAAATAGATTTTACATAGCATATGAAGAAATAAACCTCAAATCAATCATGTTACCTTGAATTGTATTGATATGGATCCAATCACAAGAGTTTGATATTCTTCTTTAGGCTCATATATAGGACAATCGATGGTTCCCACTTTGATAGTTCTCACATGAGAGATAGTATTAACTCCGCACGCTTTTTCAATCCTCTTGGGAAAATAGACGGTGTGTTCCTTATCATCAACATTGAAAGTAACCTTTCCTTTATTGCAATCAATAACAGCCCCTGCGGTGTTAAGAAAAGGTCTCCCAAGAATAATAGACATATTATCATCTTGAGGCATTTCCAACACAACAAAATCAGTTAATATCAAGCAGTTATTAGTAACTTAACGAGGAACATCCTCACATATACCAACGGGAATAGCGGTAGATTTATCAGCCATTTGCAAAGATATATCAGTAGGTATCAACTTATCTAAGTAAAGTCTCTTATAAAGAGAAAAAGGCATAACACTAACACGGCTCCCAAGTCACATAGAGCAGTTTTAACATAATTATTCTTAATAGAACAAGGAATAGTAGGTATACCGGGTCGCCCAACTTCTTTGGAACTTTGCCATTGAAAGAGTAATTAGCAAGCATAGTGGAAATTTCCTCATTGGGGATTTTCCTTTTGTTAGTAACAATATCTTTCATATACTTTGAATAAGGAGGCAATTTAATAGCATCGATCAAAGGGATTTGCAGAATAAAGGTTTCATCCAATCACAGAATTTATTATAGTGTTCTTCTTCCTTTGATTTTAATTTCTTAGCGAGGAAAAGGCATTGGCTTTTGCACCCAAGGTTCTCTTTCATTACCATGTTTCTCAGCAATAAAATCTTCTTTAGTATACTTTTTATTTTTAGCATGCTTTTCGAGTTCTTTTTCAACCTCTTCTTTATCAGGAGTATCATTATCATTATCTTTCTCATGTTCATTACCACTTTCAGTTTCAGCATCAGAAATAGAAATACTATTAGGATCATTAACAGGTTCAGAGGATTCTACAACATTTTTATGTTTCTTCTTCTTTTTCTTAGATGGAGCTCTAGGTTCAATGCGTTGAGAATCTTGTTCAATTCTTTTTGGGATGCCCTTCGGGATATAGAGGATCCTGGGTAGAGACACCACCTCTAGTTGTTACTTCATAAGCATGTTTTTCTTTAGAATTATTTCCTAACAAGTCATTTTGCACTTTAGTGAGTTGATCAATTTGAGTTTGAATCATATGAAAATGTTTAACGAGCATCTTAACAT
>NC_061514.1:21024949-21066256 GCF_022539505.1 Lolium rigidum | reverse complement strand
CTAGCCCTAGACAGGACGTTCCGAGGATCAACCTCGTGTTGGTTTTTAGGCCCTGTCTAGGATCGGCTTACGATCACCGTACGCGAGCGCGAGGCCCAATCACGAGTAGGATGTTCCGATTGTGTGGTGAAAACCCCAAATCGTAGTAGATCGTTTTAGCTTTCTCTTGATCAAGCAGGACCACCATCTGATCGTACACCTCGTACGTATCATGGGTGGATTGGCTCTTTGAGCCGATTCACAGGACAACCTGAGAGCCGATCGAGGCTCGTATTTAACGTTTACGTGTATGCCATGCAGGAAACTAAGCGAGGCATTATCCAACACCTTCCCCGACCGGTATAGGTCAGGTGGCACGCCCTTGCATCAGCATCGGACGTGTGTGCAGTAAGGCTTTGCGGGCCGTCGCTCGGAGGGACTCGGGGCCAGCCGCAGTCCCGGGAGATTCCCGGCTCTACGGTGTTGCCCGTCGCTGCCCGCCGGTGGGTTTCGACCGCAACACTTGCTTTATTTTATTTACTTTCTTTGTTTGCTGCACTTATATCAAAACACAAAAAAATTAGTTGCTAGCTTTACTTTATTTACTGTCCTGCACTCTATATCAAAAACGCAAAAAAATTAGTTACTTGCATTTGCTTTACTTATTTCAACATGTTTCCTCTTAATTTTACTGTAAAAGATATACCTGTGGACAAGGGTCTATAATTGGAAGAGATAATATAGAAGAATTTTTCACCCATGTTAGTATGCATGAAGATCTTAAAGATATACCACTTGCAAAAGCTGTCCCTACTTATGAAGATGCCTCTGTTTGTTTGGTACGCATGTTGGAAGCTAGATTTATTATTCTCAACCCCATGATACAACACATGTTTCTTACACTTTCCGATATGGAGCGGGGAGAGAAGAGAGATTTTGTTCTAAAAGTCTTAGTGCGAGAATTTGAAGATATAGCTATAGAAGATAGAAAAGTTTTTATTAAGCATAAGAGGCTTGGCTTTTATACCGACTTTAAAAGAACACTTGAAAAAATGGATATGGATAAAATTAAGTACACTAATAATGTTAATGATGGTGGGGAGATTAAAACACCAATACCATGTAAGCTCCTAGCGATGCATGAAGCTCTAGATGATAATTATGCTTGGCTTGTTCCTGAAAATTTTTTTGATGAGAGTAGCAAGCCCAAGACTAATGAAAAGGGAGCCGCTGAAACTTATGTATCCAACATACTATGCATGGTTGAGAAAACTTCCAACACCCAAGGTAATGTTGATGCTTCATCTCTTGATAATACTTGACATACACTTTCTGCGCCTAGCTGAAAGGCGTTAAAGAAAAGCGCTTATGGGAGACAACCCATGTTTTTACTACAGTATTTTTGTTTTGAATTTAAGTCTTGGAAGTTGTTTACTACTGTAGCAACCTCTCCTTATCTTAGTTTTGTGCATTGTTGTGCCAAGTAAAGTCTTTGATAGTAAGGTTCATACTAGATTTGGATTGCTGCGCAAGTAATAGATTTCTTTGCTGTCACGAATTTCGACCTGCCTCTCTCGTAGGTAGCTCATAAAAATATGCCAATTTACGTGCGTGATCCTCAGATATGTACGCAACTTTCATTCAATTTGGGCATTTTCATTTGAGCAAGTCTGGTGCCTCGATAAAATCCATCTTTACGGACTGTTCTGTTTTGACAGATTCTGCCTTTATTTCGCATTGCCTCTTTTGCTATGGTGGATGAATTTCTTTGTTCCATTAATGTCCAGTAGCTTTATGCAATGTCCAGAAGTGTTAAGAATGATTATGTCACCTCTGAACATGTTAATTTTTATTGTGCACTAACCCTCTAATGAGTTGTTTCGAGTTTGGTGTGGAGGAAGTTTTCAAGGATCAAGAGAGGGAAATGATGCAATATGATCAAGGAGAGTGAAAGCTCTAAGCTTGGGGATGCCCCGGTGGTTCACCCCTGCATATTTTAAGAAGACTCAAGCGTCTAAGCTTGGGGATGCCCAAGGCATCCCCTTCTTCATCGACAACATTATCAGGTTCCTCCCCTGAAACTATATTTTTATTCCATCACATCTTATGTGCTTTGCTTGGAGCGTCGGTTTGTTTTTGTTTGAATAAAATGGATCCTAGCATTCATTGTGTGGGAGAGAGACACGCTCCGCTGTTGCATATGGACAAATATTTCCTTAGGCTTTACTCATAGTATTCATGGCGAAGGTTGAATCTTCTTCGTTAAATTGTTATATGGTTGGAATCGGGAAATGCTACATGTAGTAATTCTAAAATGTCTTGAATAATTTGATACTTGGCAATTGTTGTGCTCATGTTTAAGCTCTTGCATCATATACTTTGCACCTATTAATGAAGAAACACCTAGAGCTTGCTAAATTTGGTTTGCATATTTGGTCTCTCTAAAGTCTAGATAATTTCTAGTATTGAGTTTTGAACAACAAGGAAGACGGTGTAGAGTCTTATAATGTTTTCAATATGTCTTTTATGTGAGTTTTGCTGCACCGGTTCATCCTTGTGTTTGTTTCAAATAACCTTGCTAGCCTAAACCTTGTATCGAGAGGGAATACTTCTCATGCATCCAAAATCCTTGAGCCAACCACTATGCCATTTGTGTCCACCATACCTACCTACTACATGGTATTTCTCCGCCATTAAAAAGTAAATTGCTTGAGTGCTACCTTTAAATTTCCATTCTTTACCTTTGCAATATATAGCTCATGGGACAAATAGCTTAAAAACTATTGTGGTATTGAATATGTACTTATGCACTTTATCTCTTATTAAGTTGCTTGTTGTGCGATAACCATGTTCCTCGGGGACGCCATCAACTACTCTTTGTTGAATATCATGTGAGTTGCTATGCATGTCCGTCTTGTCTCGAAGTAAGGGAGATCTACCACTTTAATGGTTAGAGCATGCATATTGTTAGAGAAGAACATTGGGCCGCTAACTAAAGTCATGAATCATGGTGGAAGTTTCAGTTTTGGACATATATCCTCAATCTCATATGAGAATACTAACTGTTGCTACATGCTTATGCCTAAGTTGAGAATAATCAAAAGCGAGAAATCCAAAATGCGAGCTTTCTCCTTAGACCTTTGTAGAGGCGGCATAGAGGTACCCCTTTGTGACACTTGGTTAAAACATGTGTATTGCGATGATCCCGGTAGTCCAAGCTAATTAGGACAAGGTGCGGGCACTATTAGTATACTATGCATGAGGCTTGCAACTTGTAAGATATAATTTACATGATACATATGCTTTATTACTACCGTTGACAAAATTGTTTCATGTTTTCAAAATAAAAGCTCTAGCACAAATATAGCAATCGATGCTTTCCTCTTTGAAGGACCTTTCTTTTACTTTTATGTTGAGTCAGTTCACCTATCTCTCTCCACCTCAAGAAGCAAAAACTTGTGTGAACTGTGCATTGATTCCTACATACTTGCATATTGCACTTGTTATATTACTCTATGTTGAAAATTATCCATGAGATACACATGTTACAAGTTGAAAGCAACAGCTGAAACTTAATCTTCCTTTGTGTTGCTTCAATACCTTTACTTTGATTTATTGCTTTATGAGTTAACTCTTGTGCAAGACTTATTGATGCTTGTCTTGAAGTGCTATTCATGAAAAGTCTTTGCTTTATGATTCATTTGTTTACTCATGTCATTACCATTGTTTTGATCGCTGCATTCATTACATATGTTTACAATAGTATGATCAAGGTTATGATGGCATGTCACCCGTAAATTATCTTTGTTATCGCTTACTCGCTCGGGACGAGCAGAACTAAGCTTGGGGATGCTGATATGTCTCCGACGTATCGATAATTTCTTATGTTCCATTCCACATTATTGATGATATCTACATGTTTTATACACATTATATGTCGTATTTATGCATTTTCCGGTACTAACCTATTAACAAGATGCCGAAGAGCCGCTTGTCGTTTTCTGCTGTTTTTGGTTTCAGTAAATCCTAGTAAGGAAATATTCTCGGAATTGGACCAAATCAACGCCCGGGGGCCTATTTTGCCACGAAGCTTCCGGAAGACCGAAGATGTAACGAAGTGGGGCGACGAGGGGGCGACACGCTAGGGCGGCGCGGCCGGGCCCCGGCCGCGCGGCCCCGTCGTGTGGGCCCTCGCGTCGCCCCTTTACCTCGCCCTTCCGCCTACAAATAGCCTTCGTCGCGAAACCCCCAGCACCGAGAGCCACGATACGGAAAACCCTATCGAGACGCCGCCGCCGCCAATCCCATCTCGGGGATTTCGGAGATCGCCTCCGCACCCTCGCCGGAGAGGGGATTCATCTTCCGGAGGACTCTTCACCGCCATGGTCGCCTCCGGAGTGATGAGTGAGTAGTTCACCCCTGGACTATGGGTCCATAGCAGTAGCTAGATGGTTGTCTTCTCCTCATGTGCTTCATTGTCGGATCTTGTGAGCTGCCTAACATGATCAAGATCATCTATCCGTAATTCTATATGTTGTGTTTGTCGGGATCCGATGGATAGAGAATACTATGTTATGTTGATTATCAATCTATTACCTATGTATTGTTTATGATCTTGCATGCTCTCCGTTATTAGTAGAGGCTCGGCCAAGTTTTTACTCTTAACTCCAAGAGGGAGTATTTATGCTCGATAGTGGGTTCATGCCTCCATTAAATCCGGGACAGTGATGTGAAAGTTCTAAGGTTGTGGATGTCTGTTGCCACTAGGAATAAAACATTGACGCTATGTCCGAGGATGTAGTTATTGATTACATTACGCACCATACTTAATGCAATTGTCTCGTTGTTTGCAACTTAATACTCGGAAGGGGTTCGGATGATAACCTCGAAAGTGGACTTTTTAGGCATAGATGCATGCTGGATAGCGGTCTATGTACTTTGTCGTAATGCCCAATTAAATCTCACAATATTCATCATATCATGTATGTGCATTGTCATGCTTTCTTTATTTGTCAATTGCCCGACCGTAATTTGTTCACCCAACATGCTATTTATCTTATGGGAGAGACACCTCTAGTGAACTCGTGGACCCCGGTCCATTCTTTACATCGAATACAATCTATCGCAATACTTGTTCTACTCGTTTTCTCGCAAACAATCATCATCCACACTATACATCTAATCCTTTGTTACAGCAAGCCGGTGAGATTGACAACCTCACCTGTTACGTTGGGGCAAAGTACTTTGGTTGTGTTGTGCAGGTTCCACGTTGGCGCCGGAATCCCTGGTGTTGCGCCGCACTACACTCTGCCGCCATCAACCTTCAACGTGCTTCTTGACTCCTACTGGTTCGATAAACCTTGGTTTCTTACTGAGGGAAACTTGCTCGCCGTACGCATCACACCTTCCACTTGGGGTTCCCAACGGACGCGTGCCGTACGCGTATCGTGGGCCTGTTGGAGAAAGTTCACCAGTGAAGCAGGTGCGACAAGTCAAATCAAGGAAGATCCAGAAGAAGCAACCTACCCTGGGGAAACGTGTCCTAACCCGCCAAGCACGGGGTCGTAAGGTGGTTATCCAATGAGAGCCATGTTCTGGAACATCCGTGGTTTCGGCGTTAGGGGGCGCCGGACCATGCTCAAAGATTACCTCCGCAAACACCGGATTGACATCGTCTGGCTCCAAGAAACTATAAAACAAGACTTTACGGATCAAGAGCTCAGAAGCCTTGAAGTGGGTGAGCCCTTTGTTTGGTGCTGGTTGCCTGCATCGGGGAGATCAGGCGGTTTGCTCATGGGATTTAGGGAAAGCATGTTTGAGATCAGAGCGATTGACACTGGTAGTCACTTCGTCTCCGTGGACGTCATCCTCAGAACAGCTAGGCTCACGCTCAGGATCTTCGGAACCTATGGCCCGGCTGACCACGCGCTCTCGGCTTCTTTCCTCCATTAGCTCTCTATAAAAGTAGAGAACACCACTTTGCCCATTATCATGGGTGGGGACTTCAATCTCCTCAGAACTGAACAGGACAAGAACAATGACAGGATTAACTGGCCAAGACTGGAACTTTTGAATAACCATATCGCGGACTGGGGATCATGAGAAATCCCGCGCACGTGGGCGCGCTTCACTCGGACGAACAAACAATTGAATCCGGTCAGATGCGTCTTGGACAGTGGTGTTCTTCTCTCCAACGCCGGAACCGCATTTCCCCTCTCGCACGCTTACTGCTGAAACGAGTCTTGGCTCTGATCACACTCCTCTCATCTTTGACTCGGGCGAAGGGGTGCCGCCAAAGAGCAATAGATTCTTCTTTGAATCGGGTTGGTTGGAAGTTGAGGGCTTCCAAGAGCTGGTGCAAGACTGTTGGGACAACCTCCTGTCTAGGGTGCAAGGGAGGGACATTGTCGATTGGTGGAAATTTATGAGCACGGGGCTCAGGCAAAAGCTCAAGGGTTGGAACGCGAATAAAGGTCGGGAGAACAGAGATCACAAACAGCTGCTCGTCGAGAGAATCAAGACTCTTGATGAAAAAGCAGATGCGGCGGGAATCTCGGAAGAGGAATGGGCTTTTCGCTACCACTTGGAGGTGCAACTGCCGGCGGTTTTTCGTAGGGAGGAAGAATATTGGCGGCAAAGAGGCAGGGTCAGATGGTCCCTTCAAGGGGATGCCAACACGACTTACTTTCACGCGGTGGCTAATGGGCGCCGCCGGAAATGTTTCATCCATTCCCTGATTACGCCTCATGGAGAGATCTCAGACAAGCACCTCATTCAAAAACACATTTACGATTTTTACCGGGATCTTCTCGGCTCGGAGGCCCAGCGGGTGTGTGGGCTGCACCCCAACTCTTGGAGCGAGCAGCAGAGGGTCTCTGACAAGGAAAACAGCTTGCTTATGCGCACTTTGACGGAGAAGGAGTTGGAGGAAATTGTGATGGACATGAAATCTGACACGGCACCGGGGCCGGATGGATTTCCGGTTCATTTCTTCAAGAAGTTCTGGCCCATTGTCAAACACGGGGTGCTCCATATTCTGAACGACTTCATCCTAGGGAGGATTGACGTGGCAAGACTCAACTTTGGGGTTCTCTCGGTCATCCCAAAGATCCCTGGCGCGGATAAGATCACCCAGTTCAGGCCCATTGCGCTGATCAATGTTATCTTTAAGATCATTTCCAAAGCCTTTGCCTCGAAGCTGGACCCCATCGCCAACAGGATCATCAGCCCAAACCAGACCGCGTTCATCAAGGGTAGGTTCATCCTTGGTGGCATCCTGGCTCTCCATGAGATAGTCCATGAATTAAAAACCAAGAAGCTTAGTGGAATCCTGCTCAAGCTCGACTTCGAGAAAGCCTACGACAGGGTCAACTGGGATTTACTCTTTGAGGTCCTAAGGTGTAAAGGTTTTGACCCATGGGTGGTCCACCCCCTTAGTCAACTAGTCACCGGTGGCCAAACCGCGATCTCCATCAACGAGAAGATTGGGCCCTTCTTCGGAAATAAGCGGGGAGTGCGTCAAGGGCACCCTCTCTCGCCGCCGCTGTTCAATTTCATGGCTGAAGCGCTCTCCTTAATCCTCACCGGAGCGTGTGCTGCGGGCCACCTGGTTGGGGTCATTCCGCATCTTATCCCGGGGGATTTCACACTTACGATATGCCGATGACACTCTGATTATGATCCAAGACAATGACGAGCAAATCGCAAACCTCAAGTTCCTCCTCATGTGTTTCGAAGACATGTCTGGGCTGAAAATTAATTACCACAAGTCTGAAGTCATCGTGATGGGTGCGAGCAACTCTAGAAAGCAGAGGGTGGCCGATGCCTTGAATTGCAAGCTAGGCACTTTCCCTTTCACCTATCTCGGTCTGCCTATTTCTGATCGTAAGCTCACCAGAGAACAATGGATGTTTCTGCTGCAAAAGCTTGCTGGTAGAGTGGAACCATGGTGGGGTAAATTCATCTCGTCAGGGGGACGGCTTATCCTTTCAAATTCCTGCCTGGCTAGCCTTCCCATGTTTGCTATGGGCATGTTCCTGCTTCGAGATGGCGTCCACGCCAAGTTTGACACCCACAGAGCCAAATTCTACTGGGAGGGCGCGGGGCCCAAAAGAAAATATCACTTGGTCAACTGGCCGGCGGTCTGTCGACCAAAAGCCTGCGGAGGCTTAGGGATTATTAACTCCAAGAATATGAACATCGCCCTTATGCTCAAGTGGGTGTGGAAGCTGTTTCAAGATGACAACCCCATCTGGGCCCAGATTTTGCGAGCAAAATACACCTCTGTTGACAACATTTTTGCGGGCTCGGGCCAGGGTGGCTCGCAGTTCTGGCGTTGATGACCCACAAGTATAGGGGATCGCAACAGTCTTCGAGGGAAGTATTACCCAATTTATTGATTCGACACGAGGGGAGACAAAGAATACTTGAAAGCCTTAACAACGGAGTTGTCAATTCAGCCGCACTGGAAACAGACTTGCTCGCAAGGGTTTATCAGTAGTAACAGCTTTATAGTAGTAGCAGTAGTGAAATAACAAAGCAACAGAGTAACAAAGACAAGCAGTAGTGATTATAGTAAACAGCAGGATTAAAATACCGTAGGCACGGGGACGGATGACGGGCGTTGCATGGATGAGAGAAACTCATGTAACAATCATAGCAGGGCATTTGCGGATAATAATAAAACGGTGTCCAAGTACTAATCAATCAATAGGCATGTGTTCCAATTATAGTCGTACGTGCTCGCAATGAGAAACTTGCACAACATCTTTTGTCCTACCAGCCGGTGGCAGCCGGGCCTCAAGGGAAACTACTCGGATATTAAGGTACTCCTTTTAATAGAGTACCGGAGCAAAGCATTAACACTCCGTGAACACATGTGATCCTCACATCGCTACCATTCCCTCCGGTTGTCCCGATTTCTGTCACTTCGGGGCCATTGGTTCCGGACAGCGACATGTGTATACAACTTGCATGTAAGATCATAAACAACGAATATCATGATGAAATAATAACATGTTCAGATCTGAGATCATGGCACTCGGGCCCTAGTGACAAGCATTAAGCATAACAAGTTGCAACAATATCATAAAAGTACCATCTACGGACACTAGGCACTATGCCCTAACAATCTTATGCTATTACATGACCAATCTCATCCAATCCCTACCATCCCCTTCGGCCTACAGCGGGGGAATTACTCACACATGGATGGGGAAACATTGCTGGTTGATGGAGAGGCGTTGGCGGTGATGGCGGTGATGATCTCCTCCAATTCCCCGTCCCGGCAGAGTGCCGAACGGAGACTTCGGCTCCCGCGACGGAGTTTCGCGATGTGGCGGCGTTCGGAGGGTTTCGGCGACTTCGACTTCTCCCCGTGCGTTTTTAGGTCGAGGCGAATAAGTAGTCCGAAGGGGGCGTCGGAGGCCAGCCGAGGGGCCACACCACATGGCCGCGCGGGCCCCCCCGGGCCGCGCCGCCATGTGGTGTGGGGCCCTCGGGCCTCCACTTCAATTGTCCTTCCGGCTCCGTCGCATTCTGGGAAAATAGGCCCTTTCGTCAAAATCCCGAGGTTTTTCCCGAAAGTTGGATTTCGCACAAAAACGAGACACCGTAACAGCTTCTGCTGAAAACAGCGTTAGTCCGTGTTAGTTGCATCCAAAATACACAAATTAGAGGCAAAACAATAGCAAAAGTGTTCGGGAAAGTAGATACGTTTTGGACGTATCAACTCCCCCAAGCTTAGCTTATTGCTTGTCCTCAAGCAATTCAGTTAACAACTGAGCGATAAAAGAACTTTCACGAACACATTTGCTCATATGATGTATATATTCTCATGATATGGCTAATACTTGAGCAGTTTATAATAAGGTACATGCAAATAAGATCATCTAACAGCTATGTCAATCATGAAGAGGTACCAACAATTAATAATAAGCATCATGAATCATATATATAAGCAGGATTGCAATGTTCATAAGAGAGTATGATAAAGTGGTATCTCGCTTGCTCGTATTTGATCGGCAAAACATAAATGCCTGGGCACCTCTGGAGTTCATAGAAAGACTAGAAGTAGTGATTGTCAAAGATAAAAGCATCAAAGTTATACCACAATCAATCATATTTTGAGACAAGCATATTATACTAAGAATGACAGTTGTGCTCTCAAGAAAGTGCTCAAAGAAATAATGGAGACACAACCTAAAAGTAAAAGATTGACCCTTCGCAGAGGGAAGCAGGGATTAACATGCGCTAGAGCTTTTCATTTGTAAAGCAGGAGTAAAATTATTTTGAGAGGTGTTTGTTGTTGTCAACGAATGGTAATGGGTACACCAACTACCTCGCCAACCGGACTTTCAAGAGCGGCTCCCATGAATTATTTGCATGTTTATGTGGCACTCCTTCCAACCTTTCTTACACAAACCATGGCTAACCGAATCCTCGGGTGCCTCGCCAACAATCACGTACCATGAAGGAGTGCCTCTTTAATTTAGTTTTATTATGATGATGACACTCCCCCCAACCTTTGCTTACACAAGCCATGGCTAACCGAATCCTTCGGGTGCCGTCTAGCAATCACAAACCATGGAGGAGTGTCTATTTAAGTTAATTAATTCGGGATCGGGAATCCCATTGCCGCTCTTTTTGCAAAATTATTGGATAAGCGGATGTGCCACTATTCCATATGAGAGTCCGTCAAAAGTAAATGACAAGGTTGAAAGCTAAACACCACATACTTCCTCATGAGCTATGAAACATTAACACAAATTAAGAAGCATTTTGAAGATTTTAAAGGTAGCGCATGGGAATTTACTTGGAATGGTTTGAAATGCCATGCATAGGTATTTATGGTGGACACTTTGGAATAACTTGGGTTTCATGTGTTTGGAGGCACGAGCAGCGTTCCCGCTCAGTACAAGTGAAGGCTAGCAAAAGACTAGGGAGCGACAAATCAAGAGAGCAAGAATCGTCATAATCATGCTTGCGGCAAAATAAATTAACCGAGGCACAAAAATGATACAAGAACTCGAAGCAATGTAAATCATTGAGGCTTAATGGACTTTTGTTCAGTCATATGCATGCGTGAGCATGTGCCAAGTCGATATAAATGAATTATTCAGAGGAGGATACCACAATGCCATACTTACTTATGAATAAAACAATGCAAGCAAACATCCATGACATGCTACTCATATTAATAGATTGGAGCTAATCATGAGAGATCATGAACTACTAGACTTTCTTAAATAACATATACCTCACATGAACCAACTAAGCATGCTCACATGGATGAGTATATGTACAAAAATGAAAACAAATAGAGTTCATACCAGACCTCTCGCCACAATCAGATTGTCGTAGATCGTCATTATTGCCTTTTCACTTGTGTAGCTTGGATAATATGAAATGAAAACCACGCTCCAGCCACCGAAGACCATTGAACTCATAATGAACTTTACAAACCAAAGAAGAACAGCAAATATTTTTGGTGTTTTCGAATTTGAGAACAAGAACAAAAGGAAACAAGCAAACAAAGCAAAATCTTTTTGGGTTTTCTTATAGCAAACTAGCCATAGCAAATAAAGCGAAACAAATGCAAGAAACCAAGATAAACAAATGGTGAAGAGAAATAACAGAAATGTTTTTGGTCTTTTTGTGTTTTAGGAAAGAAACAAAGTGAAAACAAGAAATAGCAAACTAAAAGAAACACAGAAAAGCGAGATGGCAGAAATCTGCCAAAACCTGACAGCAGTACAGAAATCGATTTTTACAAAAATCTTACGTTGCTCAGTTCAAAAAGTGTTCAACTAATGAAAGTCAGATAACAACCTGGGGAACATGCACAAAAATTTTCAACTCAAAATAACGTTCTGGCTGTGCGCACGAATTTTTACGGTAACAGCCCAGAATCTGTTTTCAGGCAGCACTTCCCCAAATATCATCTTCCTCTCATTAGAAAACCACTCAAAGATACTAAACAAGTATATACAAGTATCCAGCAATCATAATATGCAAAGAATGAGTGATGCCGGTATACCTCCCCCAAACTTAGGCTTTTGGCCTAAGTGGAGTTCAACCCCATCGAGGGCCTGGGGTTCCACGCCGGTGGATCATATGTGGAGTAGTCATAATAAGGTACCGATGCAGAAGAAAAGCGTGGGGGTTCCTCATACCCAGCTTGTGGATGCGAAGAGCTTGCTGCATCGGATGACGAGTCGAGGTGTTCCTCGACCTCATCTCGTGTTGTCTCGTGCACGATGGCTTCCTCCTCGATGTATGCGTTAACCGCACTTTCCGTGACTGACCAATCCTCCCTGGAATCAAAGTTAAACAGAGAAGGTGCAGGCAATCCTACTAATTTTTCAACTTTCTTAGTCCTTGTCCAAGATTTCTTGTAAAATGTTATTCTATAAGACAGGTTCCCAAAATTAGACGAATTAGAAAGAAATTCATGCTTAATCATGGAAGCTATGTCAAGTTTCTCCATAGGGAGCGGAATATCAAGACTGTGAGGTCTCACATTCACTACAAGAAAACCCCTCCTACAACAACACATACTTAGCAACGAACTAATTAGGCATTGATTTTTTTATTGTAGATACGCATGTATGTGTTGCAGCCTATATTTGTTATCCAATAATACAGTATACATTATCAACCGATACATTACAATTATGGGCCTAGCCCACTAACACATGTATATATTCTTTTAATCCCACCAGCGCCCTCAAACGCACTTACGCCAGTTACGCGTCGCCTCGCCAAACCTAGCCGCCTCCTCCTATTTCCTCAGGCGCCGCTATGCCGTCCGCGAGCATGGCCTCTCTGGCCGGTGAAGCACCTCACAGGCTCATGGCGTGATACCTCCTGTTTCTAGGAAGATGAGCGAGTACATATCGAAGGGCTTGTTCGTGGACCACGAGATCCCACTGCAGCAGAGGTGGATTGGTATAGCTCCGATCTGAAATTCCCTTTCTATGTTCCTCCTCTCAAACTTCATAACCATGGCTTTCATATTCCGGCGCTGGCAGGGCACAGAATGGTTTCGGCATGCAACAACTTTTAGGAGAGCCGCCATGCAGTTATCAAAGCCACCACCCATCTATGAGACTCCGCTCTCCCTCCTATGGATGATTAATTTTGTCAGTGTGTATCTTTCCTAGTATTTGATGATTATCCCCAATTAGCCTGCCCTATTTATTTTTGGATACTAATTTTGTGAGTGTCTAACTGTAGTCTGCCTTCTTGATTCATTCATTTTCGCTCAAATTTGTGTGTACTGATTATGTGTTTAACTCCTGTTGAAATTACAGAGCGTATTTTGGTTCGTTGCTCATGATAGTGGAGGTTATGCCCTGGAAGAGACACGGCGGCGAGTTGGACAGACAGGGCATGACAGAGGTTTGAATTATGCAGTTTCTCTTTTTACCTGACAGGCCTCCTTTGATGTTCAGTATTTATTTTAGTAAAAATGCAGGATTCTTAATCATATAGTTTGGTTGTGTGGCAGAGGTACATTCACAGCGCAGAGCCGAGACAGAGAACGCAGGAAGAGGAGGTGAGGAATTGACGAGAGAACGGACAAGAATCATGAACACGTGCAGTGCTATCCAAATTCTAGTGGTCCATGAATCAGTAGCATTCGTAACACACCAGGCAATTATTCTTGTTTCCCATGATTAGAAAAAACAAATCTTGGTTATAGTTACTGTTGCGTTAGAAATCTTGATTCTTATTACTTCCTCGGCTGCTTTGGCTCCAAATACTTGTCGCAAGTTCAATAAACCTAGGTATATTTTACTCTGCATTTTGCCTAAATCTATGAAAAATATTTAAAGGCCGGAGGGCGTAGTGAAAATGATTTATATGTATGTTAATCTCTTATCAAGTAAACTAGGGAAGTTTATTACTCCCTCCGGTTCATATTAATTGACTCTAATATGGATGTATGTAGACACATTTTAGTTCTAGATACATCCATATTGAAGTCAATTAATATGAATCGGAGGGAGTACTTAAACTTATCTAGTTGATTAAGAAAGCATGTTACATTCTTGTATTCCTATATTTGAAAAGATCACTCAAGAAATTATACTTCTGCCTCTTGGATTAAATCTTAGCTTTGTGATGTTGTGATTGAGCATTATATCTATTAGTTAATTTAGAATTTTGATTTGTTGTTAGATGGGAAATTTAGTTAACTAAAGGGTTTATTCTTATGGTTGATAGATTTTTTCTTTTCACATTTTGGCTATTGTTTATTCAGATTCCTTTTTTGCATATATTAATCTATGTGGTAACCACATCGATCTGTAGATCTGATGAGCTATTTCAACCGGGCAAGATAGCAAAGATGTCTTGCATGCCACCAACGAGTGTATACCCCATTTAAACATTGTTAAGCAACTACTCCATACAAAGTAAATTTCACTATTATGTTTCACACTACCATTTGCCAATGTGATACTGAAAATGAATTTTGTTTTTGCAGATCCCATAGATCAGGCGAGGCTTGCTATATTCGGACATCAGATCTGAACATACTAGAAAAAAATATTAGGAGGAATATATATAGGACTTGGTAGAATATCACATGTTGATGCAAGATTGTAAATTTTCAACTCTTTAGACAGTTTTCTTGTAAACTGATGGTGGTTCCAAGAATAAATATTGAGTTCTTTGTCACGCAATACAAGTTCATATTGTACCAGTTCCTCTGTTCCGTATTTCTCATATAAAATGTATATGTTCCCTCTCTGAGAAAACTGTCTACCATTTTCAAGAGCGATTAGAGTACGTACGCTAGAAAATAATAAAATTTTATAAATAGGAATGTTAGTTTATGTGGGATTTCTCACCAACGCATACAACTATTGCTCAGAATCTGTAGCTATTCTTACAACGCTTGTCCAACTGGTTACCAACGGATCTATATACGTTGCATTGTACCCTTGCAACACCCAAAAACGCAACATATTTTTATCCGTTGGTAAATGCGCTAGCAACGCCAATATCGGCATTTAGATACGGATATATGCGTTGCTGTAGGAGGGGTCCTCTTGTAGTGATTATGCATAGCTAATAAACGAGAGGCGATGAGACCCCCACAAATTCCTCCCTTCTCACTATTAGTGGCAAGTCTGTTGACTATCAAAGCTCCCAAGTTATAAGTCCTATTACCTTGCAATGCAGCAGCTAGAAAGGCTAGATCCGGAATAGTTATTTTACCTCCATTCTTTCTTGCTAGAACGCACTTGGTAATAAAATAGGCGAAGTAACGAATAGCTGGGAAATGAATACTACTGATTTTACCATCATCCTCCGAGAAACTCCTTCCATGACAAATCATCTTGAAGAGGTCCAAGAGCTCTTGCGGCGATCCCTTTATCTTCTCGCATGATCCCCATTGCGGCACTTTGATTGCTGCACAAAAATCACTCGAATGGCAAGTTGACAGTTTTATTATAAATTTTGTACTTGAACCATGGGGTTAGATTGTGACCAATTGAATTTAAAATCTTGCACTACTGACATAGTCAGTTTCACGTATTGGCATGGTTCCCCATCAACAAAATCATCCAATCCTGCACGAGAGATTAAATTTTGGACGTCCTGCAAAATCCCTGCACTTCTCATGAAATCCGCACACGGATAGTAAGTGGGATATACTCCTTCTTCCCGGTGAACTCTCATGACCCGTGGCACCTCCAACTCATGTTGGTTGAGTTGGTGCCTACCTCCTTCCATTTTCTGAAATTTTCAACAAACAATATAAAACTTGATTTGGTGACATATAATTGAGAGAAACTACCATAGGAACTTGCTAGAGTACTAATCATGCATCAAAACTAGTTTCTACCACTTAGAACAAGCATGCAAGTTCACTAAACATGTTACCTACAGCAGCAAAATATTCAAGATATACTCAACCAAACAAAATTCTACTTGGATGGGTGGAGGAGTCACATACCAAGGAGCAAATGTGCCAAATTTCAGCAGAAAATCTGGGCTGAGCAAAGAGATCGAGAAATCTGGAGTTCTTGAGCAAAAACGCGAGTGAGAGGAAGTTGGTTCGAGTTTTTTCGGGAGAGAGAAGGTGCTGGGAGAAAGAGATGATGAAGTGGGGCAAGGAGGGGCCCACACCACATGGTGGCGCGGCCACCTCCTTGGCCGCGCCGGCTGTGGTGTGGCACCCTGTGGTGCCCCACAGGTCATCCTCCGGTGCTCCCAGTGCCTCGTCGAAAAATAGGACCAACGGTGTAATTTTCGCGAATTTTTTAAAACTTTGAAAAATGCACATTTTCTGGGTATTAAGTTTATTATTACCGGCCAGGAAATTTTTTGAAATATCAAATCAACTAAGAAACTTTGCAAATTAAAAATGCTACAGCAACTAAAGCAAGTGGAGGAAGAAAGAGATGTTGTTTACTTCCTCTATGCATATAAAAGGTATTTGTTAACAAGGTTGATCAAGTCTTGCCACCAAATAGATTTTACATAGCATATGAAGAAATAAACCTCAAATCAATCATGTTACCTTGAATTGTATTGATATGGATCCAATCACAAGAGTTTGATATTCTTCTTTAGGCTCATATATAGGACAATCGATGGTTCCCACTTTGATAGTTCTCACATGAGAGATAGTATTAACTCCGCACGCTTTTTCAATCCTCTTGGGAAAATAGACGGTGTGTTCCTTATCATCAACATTGAAAGTAACCTTTCCTTTATTGCAATCAATAACAGCCCCTGCGGTGTTAAGAAAAGGTCTCCCAAGAATAATAGACATATTATCATCTTCAGGCATTTCCAACACAACAAAATCAGTTAATATCAAGCACTTATTAGTAACTTGAACAGGAACATCCTCACATATACCAACAGGAATAGCAGTAGATTTATCAGCCATTTGCAAAGATATATCAGTAGGTATCAACTTATCTAAGTAAAGTCTCTTATAAAGAGAAAAAGGCATAACACTAACACCGGCTCCCAAGTCACATAGAGCAGTTTTAACATAATTATTCTTAATAGAACAAGGAATAGTAGGTATACCTGGGTCGCCCAACTTCTTTGGAACTTTGCCATTGAAAGAGTAATTAGCAAGCATAGTGGAAATTTCCTCATTGGGGATTTTCCTTTTGTTAGTAACAATATCTTTCATATACTTTGAATAAGGAGGCAATTTAATAGCATCGACCAAAGGGATTTGCAAGAATAAAGGTTTCATCCAATCACAGAATTTATTATAGTGTTCTTCTTCCTTTGATTTTAATTTCTTAGCAGGAAAAGGCATTGGCTTTTGCACCCAAGGTTCTCTTTCATTACCATGTTTCTCAGCAATAAAATCTTCTTTAGTATACTTTTTATTTTTAGCATGCTTTTCAGGTTCTTTTTCAACCTCTTCTTTATCAGGAGTATCATTATCATTATCTTTCTCATGTTCATTACCACTTTCAGTTTCAGCATCAGAAATAGAAATACTATTAGGATCATTAACAGGTTCAGAGGATTCTACAACATTTTTATGTTTCTTCTTCTTTTTCTTAGATGGAGCTCTAGGTTCAATGCGTTGAGAATCTTGTTCAATTCTTTTGGGATGCCCTTCAGGATATAGAGGATCCTGGGTAGAGACACCACCTCTAGTTGTTACTTCATAAGCATGTTTTTCTTTAGAATTATTTCCTAACAAGTCATTTTGCACTTTAGTGAGTTGATCAATTTGAGTTTGAATCATATGAAAATGTTTAACGAGCATCTTAACATCATTGGAGGTTCTCTCCACAATATCATGCAATTGACTAATAGCTTGAGAATTTTCCATTAGATGATTCTCTACTCTCATATTAAAATTTTCTTGCTTAACAATATAATTATCAAACTCATCTAAGCATTGCGCAGAGGTTTTGAATATGGAATATCTTCCCTAGTAAAGCGTTGAAGCGAGTTTACCTCAATCATGGATGAAGGGGGGATTATCTCACATATATCTTCTATTGGAGGTAGATTCTTCACATCTTCAGATTTAATACCTTTCTCCCTGAGAGACTTCTTGGCTTCCCTCATATCTTCATCATTCAATTTAATTAAACCCCTCTTCTTCACTATTGGCGTTGGAGTTGGTTCAGGCGTAGTCCAATCATCATAGTTCCGGCCTATTTTAGGCAATAATTCTTCAGCGTCGTCTGGAGTTCTTTTCCTGAAAACACAACCAGCACAACTATCCAGGTATGCCCTAGACTCAATGGTTAGTCCACTATAAAATATATCAAGTAAATCATGCTTTTCCAAGTCATGGTCAGGCAGAGCTCTAATAAGAGAGCAAAATCTTGCCCAAGCCTCAGGCAATTTCTCTTCATCTCCTTGATCAAAATTATAAACTCTCTGCAAAGCAGCATGTTGAGCACTAGCAGGAAAGTATTTCCGGAAGAAAACATTAAGCAATTCTTTTGGACTTTTAATAGAACTAGCATAGGGGCCCTCGCAAATGCGAGGGCATCACCTATTGTTGATTTCTTATGGGTGTCAAAATTAATCAAAAAATCTTAATATGCTTTCAGATGCTATAGAAATACAAATAAATTATATATGTAGCCACAATCTTCATATGCTAAATGTATATCACATGTGTAGAAAACATCTTTGATCGTCTCGTAAGAGATGATAATGTATTACCAAAACAGTACATTAATGAACATATGTTAAGTTCATGTATGAGCTTAAATGGGTCAATATAACTTGGAAACGTTTATGGGCATGAGCTAGCCAGTAGATTTTATATGTGACATTGACTAATTATTCAAAGCTAACCATCATATACTAATATACACACAGTTTTCTTGAGCAATGATCATACAACGTTAAAACCATTCTAATGGAACCAAAAAATTATTATAAGGTAAAACTATTAAGCAATTTTATCTTCGTTAATATATAGGCTGACGAAAGCATATGAATATTACTCTACATTTATATGATCTTTTTCTACATCTTTTTTTCCTTTATTTGTTGTAAGAATATGCGACCCTCTCATGTTGTAAAATACATAACATTTGGCCACTATTTATGGATAATCTACAATATACAACTTTAGCGACTATTTATGTTATTAAATAAATTGTGTAATACCTTTTATCACTAATTTATTAGTGTTAGTTTCTACTGTTATGTTTTAATAACATATTTACTTATCAATAATAATAGCATACCATTTGTTTACAATAGATGTAATATTACGCTTAACTTTTTTTAAACTATGTTAAGTTAACCCTATTCTTCAATCCAATCATTTTGCGTACTTGCTCCCTTATATTTGTCATTTGCTGAAACATGACTACATTATAATGGACGACTTGGCATCGTAACCGGTCGCTATTTTTTCTACATGATTGTAAACTCTGATGGCTTAGGCAACAGAAGGACGTCTCTAGCATCATTGCGTGTTCGATGACTTAGGTCTCATATGCATTTTCAAAACATGCGAGGTTAATTTAACTTCTACAAATTTGGTATTCAAGTTTTGCATTATCTGTAGTTTCTAAGAAAAAGTTTTGCATTATTTGAATGTATTCAGTGATACCTTCATCTTTGTATCTACAAATTTGTCGAATTATACAGCTTCTCATTTTTTCCGCAGACTGCTATCATGTCATGCATAATTACTCCTATGTAGCGCAGGCATGCGTATAAGCTAAAATTGGGTCGTACATATATCTTTTGAAAATTTTCTTAGTTCAACTTCTACAATTTTGATTTTCAAGTTTTGTATTATTTGTAGTTTCTATTTTTTTTATTATACGTTGATTATTTTCAATGTATTCGGTGATATATTTATGATTGTCCCTACAAATTTTTCGAATTTTACAGCCTCTCATATTTTTCCCATGAGACTGTCATCATGTCGTGCATAAATACTCGTATATCGCGCAAGCATGCGTATAAGCTAAAATCGGATCATACATATCTGCTTTGGAATTTTTCTTAATTTAACTTCTACAAATTTGGTTTTCAAGTTTTGCATTATTTATATTTTATATTTTTTTGCATCAGACGTTGATTTTATTTTAATGTATTCGGTGATATCTTTATGTTTGTACCTATAAATTTGTTGAATTTTACAGCCTCTCATATTTTTCCCATGAGACTGCCATCATGTCGTGCATAAATACTCCTATGTCACGATAGGCATGCCTATGAGCTAAAATCGGATATATCGGAATCGTACATATCTGTTTTAAAAAAATACCATCACCTATTTATTTTAGAGTTGGTTTTAGCCTGTATCAATAAGTCTTGGAGTTTTTCTAATAACCGAAACGCGAAATTTCTTCTTGTATGTCCTACCCAATACGAGATTTTTCTACATATATATAACATGGACATGTGACCTTGCCACCACCACGTTCAATGCTGGCAGGTACTTTTTTTATAAGTATAATGCAACGTTTAGTCATGGTAGACATCTAATTATATATTACCAGGGAAGTGCATAAGAGTCCATCTCTAGCATGTTATATCTCCTCTCAACATGAGCCGTGCCCCACATGTCCACACATATTACGTTAGAAGTAGTCTGCACATTAAATATGTTACGTAACTATCTGGCACGTGACATATGTTATGGAAATAATAATATTTTATTAAATCCTAACCGTAATTTTTAGATCTAACTGTCACAATAATTTAGATGATGTGGATTAACGTGATGCCTCTATTATACAACCTTATTTTGCTTTTAGTATATAATAGACTAGGTGGCAAACTATTATACCAAGTTTTAGCGTCATCCTTTAATGAGAATGGAAAGATTTTAGCAACAAAGTAAGTACGCTTCTTAACATCATCAGAAAACAAGCTACTCAAAGTAGATAACTCAGTCATGTGTTCAACAGCACTTTCTTTTTCAGTACCACAAAAGGGTGTTTTCTCAACAATAGCTATATGAGATAGATCAAGAGAAAAATCATAATCTTTATCCCTAATGTTTATAGGAGATGTGGCAAATTTAGGATCAGGAGACAGTTTATATCTAACAGTATGTTCTGCAAGCAACTTTTTAATTTTTCTTGCATCAGTAGTAGCATGGCATTTTTCAATAAAATCATCATTAAGTTCCACATAATCTTCATCCAGATCATCACTAGAATATTCAAGTTCAGGTGAATTAACAGGTGTAGTAACATCAGGAGTTTCAGCATTTTCAATTTGTCTAGACCTAGCAATTTTAGCATCTAGAAAAGTTCCCAATGAACCACTATCATCAAGCACAGCAGAAATATTATCAGTATTATGAGAGTTTTCAGATTCAGCAGAAGTACCAGCATTTGAAGCATGTGGAGGTGAAACAAGTTTATCAATCACAGATGGTGAATCAAGAGCAGCAGAGGTACTCAGAGTTGTACCTTTTCTTGTAGTGGATGGTAATATGGCGATCTTAGTATCGCGAGGTTTACCCATGATGGAGAATTTGCAGCGAACAATATAAATCCAAGTGAACTTCCAAATAAAGCTATGCTCCCCGGCAACGGCGCCCGGAAAATAGTCTTGATGACCCACAAGTATAGGGGATCGCAACGAGTCTTCGAGGGAAGTATTACCCAATTTATTGATTCGACACGAGGGGAGACAAAGAATACTTGAAAGCCTTAACAACGGAGTTGTCAATTCAGCTGCACTGGAAACGGACTTGCTCGCAAGGGTTTATCGATAGTAGCAGGTTTTATAGTAGTAGCGAGTAGTGAAATAACAGCAGCAGAGTAACAAAGACAGTAGTAGTGATTATAGTAAACAGCAGGATTAAAATACTGTAGGCACGGGGACGGATGACGGGCGTTGCATGGATGAGAGAAACTCATGTAACAATCATAGCAGAGCATTTGCAGATAATAATAAAACGGTGTCCAAGTACTAATCAATCAATAGGCATGTGTTCCAATTATAGTCGTACGTGCTCGCAATGAGAAACTTGCACAACATCTTTTGTCCTACCAGCCGGTGGCAGCCGGGCCTCAAGGGAAACTACTTGGATATTAAGGTACTCCTTTTAATAGAGTACCGGAGCAAAGCATTAACACTCCGTGAACACATGTGATCCTCACATCGCTACCATTCCCTCCGGTTGTCCCGATTTCGTCACTTCGGGGCCATTGGTTCCGGACGAGTGACATGTGTATACAACTTGCGGGTAAGATCATAAACAACGAATATCATGATGAAATAATAACATGTTCAGATCTGAGATCATGGCACTCGGGCCCTAGTGACAAGCATTAAGCATAACAAGTTGCAACAATATCATAAAAGTACCATCTACGGACACTAGGCACTATGCCCTAACAATCTTATGTTATTACATGACCAATCTCATCCAATCCCTACCACCCCCTTCGGCCTACAGCGGGGGAATTACTCACACATGGATGGGGGAAACATTGCTGGTTGATGGAGAGGCGTTGGCGGTGATGGCGGTGATGATCTCCTCCAATTCCCCGTCCCGGCGGAGTGCCGAACGGAGACTTCGGCTCCCGCGACGGAGTTTCGCGATGTGGCGGCGTTCGGAGGGTTTCGGCGACTTCGACTTCTCCCTGTGCGTTTTAGGTCGAGGCGAATAAGTAGTCCGAAGGGGGCGTCGGAGGCCGGCCGAGGGGGCCACACCACATGGCCGCGCGGCCCCCCGGGCCGCGCCGCCATGTGGTGTGGGGCCCTCGGGCCTCCACTTCAATTGTCCTTCCGGCTCCGTCGATATTCGGGAAAATAGGCCCTTTCGTCAAAATCCCGAGGTTTTTCCTGAAAGTTGGATTTACGCACAAAAACGAGACACTGAACAGCTTCTGCTGAAAACAGCGTTAGTCCGTGTTAGTTGCATCCAAAATACACAAATTAGAGGCAAAACAATAGCAAAAGTGTTCGGGAAAGTAGATACGTTTTGGACGTATCAGGCGTAGCGTTCACAAGATCAAACACTTTTTTAAACTCGGAGCGACTTACAAGGATGGTCAGAGAACCCTCTTCTGGTTGGATACTTGGCACGGAGACAGAGCCCTCAAAGATCAGTTCCCTAGGCCGTTCAGCATCGCCATGAATCAAGGTTGCTCTGTGTTTCAGGTTTGCGGTGGCTCCACCCAAATGGGGTTTCGTAGGGCCTTGGATGTGGACGCCCTGCAGGAATGGCACCGTCTCCGTGATATCATTGAGAATGCTGTGCTATCCGAGGGGCAGGATATGATCAGCTGGAACTTGGAACAATCAGGGAAGTTCTCGGTTAACTCGATGTACAGGAAGCTCTCGGCTGGGGCCTCCATTGCTCATTTCAAGGATGTTTGGGCGGCGAAAATCCCGCTCAAAGTTAGGATCTTTTCCGGCAATTAATTCGGACGAGACTCCCCTCTAGTCTCAATATTGCGGCGAGGCATGGGCCGAGGAACGGCCGTTGCTCTCTGTGCGGTACGGAGGAAGACGCCACCCACATCTTCTTTGCTTGCTCCCCTGCCAAGTTCGCTTGGAGTGTCTTTCGCCAACTACTCGGGTGTAGTTGGTGCCCGGCAAACTTCCACCAACTCTATGCCATTGTGTCTAGTCTTTCGGGTAGCTTTAGACGCTTGGTTTGGTCGATGTTCTTGGCCCAGTCTTGGGCCTTATGGCACTTTCGAAATAAGCTAACCATTGAATCCAAGCTGATGAAACATCCAGCTAACATTATTTTCAAATCTATGCTATTTCTGCAGCTCTGGACGCCGCTCGCCAAACCTCCGGACAGATCGGGGCTCAGGACGGTGGCCACCCAGCTCGGACTTCTACACGCCGCCCACGCACCAAGTGCGCCGTCAAGAAGGACTGACGAGGCACCGCCAGGAACACCTCCAGGGGGAAGGTCTTCGCTATCGGCTGTTTAGTTTCCTTGTTGGCTAAGCTGTATGCCGCAGCATGTTTCTCTTTGGTGAAGCTGTATGCCGCATCATGTAATAACCCGTTGTTACCGAACCTGAGGGCTTTATTAATTTAAAGTCGGGCACGCTGTGCCTTCTATCTAAAAAAAATTATGATATTTCTTAAAGCTTATCTACAAATTGTGGTGCACACTCTTGGGATGCTAACAAAAATCCGCTGGCTTACGAATGATTTACGGATTCAAAATCCAAATTTCAGCTATTGAGTTGTAGAGGGGTAGTGGTCTACTTGTGGGAAAAAGCATTAGTACTCTTGAGAGTTGAGCAAAATGTTTCTAAAAGGTCACATGTGACTTATAATTGGAAACTATCATTGAAATCCAAAGTGGATCACTTCTAAGTTGTTGGCATGAACTCATTACTACTAGATGGTTTTTCTTGAAAATTAATGAATGAATAGTAGTGTTTTGATAGGCTTGATCTATTGATGTGGGTGTTAATAAGATACTTCATTTCTTATGCTTATTTTGACATGAATTCTCACACTTAACTTTGATGATAATAAACTTTATAATATTCCTTAGCATACCGAGGGTTAACTAGATGAATTAGTATGATTGTTTCCACAGCTAGTTATTCATGCTTATATAATCTTTATTGTGATTGTCCCGAGTTACCAAAGCCCGTATTATATTCTTGGCACTTCTCTAACTATGCTAAGCTTTCGAATGGAAGAAGTGCTGGACTCATAAGGCTACAACTTTTAAGTGAAATTACCTTCTCGTTATTTTGGTTTAAACGTGGAGTCCCTTATGATTTTGATATCTTGATCGAGGACGATCAAAGATAAGTTTGGGAGGTTGATGGCTATGAAATATGCCATTTATCCTCACATTTAAACCCTTTGCTAAGTCAAGAAATTGACTAAACATCCATATAAGTGTGCCATTACACTAATGATGACTAATTGTTGCAAAGATGTTCAATCCCTTCTCTTTTTGTGTGACGTGCAGGAAATCACGTTTTTAAGGCATATGTACCTGCAATTACTGAAGATAATCTGGTCACAAATGCAACAAAATCATCCAGGGTCGAAAGGTCGGTTCCAGGAGCAATAGCAGGCATCGGTACGAGCAAGCCCCGCCCGTACTGCCCACCCGTACGGTACGCCGGAGGACCCTTGAGGTCAAACCCTATAGCTTTCATGAAGGGAGCCATTCTAAAAGGGGAGGCATTCATCGCCAAACAGAGCCGCCATCCACCAGATCAATGTGCAATTCATCGAAGGAGATCCACCACCATAGTTCATCTGTCTCCTCTCTAATCCCCTCCATAGTCATAGCCAACACCTTGTAATAGAGATCTCCTTAAGAATTGGCGACCATTGTAAGAATATTTGGTTTCAATCAATCCAAGTATTGGCAACAATAATTTCTATCTTTGTTCTTGTTATTATGCGTGAGTAGTCCTCACGGGCTGTGGGTTGAGGTGAATCCTCACAACGTTTATGTGCATCTTATCGTATGAAAGTTTTGTGTAGAGATTGGATAGGAGTTTTGCTATCTTGTATCTTTGTCTTTTTGCCTCGATCCGAGAACTTGTAGGTACCCGATCATCTCTGGATCGATCAAGGGAAGATGTGAGATGAGTGGAGAATGGCGTGCTACCTCGAAACCTCAGTGACAGAAAGGGAAAAGTAACGGTACTCGCTTAGTGATTCGCTTGGAATAAACACCAATATCATCTATCTTAATGATTTGGTCCGATTTACTTAATAACGGTTGGATCAAGAGGCTATTGTAACTTCTGATTTTATGGACAATAGTATTTACGGATGTGCTGCTCACAAATTTTTTTATCACTATTTTATTTGCTACACAATATTGTGCTTCATTTCTATGCTAATCCCATATGTATGCATAGTTGCAGGAGAATCTTGACTCGGGCCTATTTTTCATCCGTTGAGTACAACACCAAACAAAGTAAACTGGAAAGGTCTGGTAAACGTAAGATAAAACTAAATAGTAGTCTTGTAGAAGTTTCCTTAAATTCATTTAGCAGTGTTTTCCGAGATTCGATTAAATCTAGATCTTCTATGGATAAAGTTTACAATACTATAATCCATAATCCAGATCGAAGGTATCAACACGTTCATCCCACGCATGCTCCTGCGAGAACCTCTGTGTGGGCAACCGTTAGGTCTCTCCCTCTCTCACACGTCGTACTTCTGCTACATATGTACCTTTGGTGAATCAATACAACACAAGGATTGGCATCCATTTATCTTATGGTAGTAGGTTTTTGTGCCGTATGCGAACACCCTTAAGGCCTTGTTTGGCAGCCCGGTTTCTAACTAGATGCACGTGTATTATACCGGCCCAATCGATTACCTGAAAATACACTCTATAGCCCATTTGGCAGACCGGTTTTTAGTTGTGTAAGTCTAAATAAACTCCTGAAAACACGTCGGATGGGCCAGTTTTTAAGACGCGAGGTGGGTCTCGCGTTTTTTACACTCGTGTTTCATGGTTACGAGACGGGAATTGGGTATCCACCCAAAACACGTTGAAAAATACACTACGAAACACTAAAATTCACTCTTTCCAAACGAGGCCTAATGGGTTTCTTGCTACTGCTCCAACTCATTACTTGTCTTTCCTACCCTCTCTGGTTGCTGTGTAAGGAACTCAATATTTCCGTCAGACAACTAATGGAGAGGGGATTAGCCTGGGTTGTTTAGTTCATGTAGTAAATCTAGAACAAAAGGAGGAGAAGGAATCCTAATCTTTTGAATAGAAAAGTCAAAAGTTCAAAGATGATTAGCAGTAGCACCTTAACTGCTTGTGAGTCCAGTTATTAACAGCTGAGCATGCAACCAAACATGCAAGTAGGGACCATGCTAGCTTGCCACTGCTCCTGGTAAGACTCAGCAGTAGCAGGGGAGTTTGAAGCACTTAAAAGGTTGATTCTGGGCAGGGGAGTAAATTATAATCGAGTCAGGTCAGGACAAGCAGAAGAGGTAATTAAAACAGGTACCTAGTTTTGGGGAACACCCTTCCTTAAAAAGTGACAGCCCAACCCAAACACAAGATACAGATCCAGCTGGGTTAAATAAGAAGCCCCGACACCGAGGAAAGATGCATTCATAACTAATTATTTTTAAAGCTTCCCGGTCTTAATATGGGAGTTTGATATGTCAGTACAGTGTGGTCAGTGGATTTGAGAGGACTGGAGAGACCCCTGCCTGCCTATAAATACAAGCCCATGATGCCATTTCTTCTTAGGCTGTGCTTTCCATTCTCCTTCATCTGCTCTACTTCACATATTAATAGCACAGCATTAGCATCAGCTTCCATCACTACATCAGGACCCGCAACTCGTTTGGACAAGCATACAGATCATCATGAAGACTACTTCCTTGATGGTCCTGGCGTCTCTCCTCCTCCTCCAGCTTCTGGCTACAACAGCACATGGTAGGCTTCATGCATGGCTAGCTGCCTCATTATCTACCTCATGCATTTGGTGGCTCTTTAATTTTGGGGTGTATTCTGGTCCTGGATCAGTGTTCACTGAAAACTCGTTATGAAATGCAGGGATTAGGCTCGACAGGCAGCTATACGAATCACTAAGCAAAAAGGTCAGTGCTCTCTATAAGAGCAATAATCCTGATCAAGTTAGTTCTTCTCCTTGCCAAATTGTGCAATGTTTGCTTATTTCGTTCCTTCCCCTTGTGTATCCACCAGGAACCAGCAGGCCGGGGCTCGAAGGACGGGCAACCCTTGGATGCCATGGACCATTCGACCAGCAGGCCCTGCGCGTCCGATGGGAATTGCTCAGGTACAACAATGGAGCAGACGACTCCGCCTCCAGCTGCTGTTGCCAAGGATAGAGACCAGAAAGTTGTTGTTAGGGCGTATGCGCGTCCCGTGCCGAGGTTCCACGAAGATTACTACGGGCCGGGCGGCCATGAACCTAACCACCACTAAGCACAGCTAGCTAGCTGCACCTACCTTCTCCTCCTCCCTTCCAAGGCTAGCCGCAGCATCAACCATCAACTAAACTACCGAGCTTCAGTTTCCTTAGGAGTAGTATAGTAGTTCTTCTCTCTCAGTGCTTAGCCGCAGCAGCAACCTAATTACTGATCTTCGTTTACCTCAGGAGAGTAGTAATTCTTCTCTCTCAGTGCCACGCCTTGGTTTGGAGTTGGATCATGTAAAAGGAGAAGGAAGTATTATGCAGTTCTGGTCCAGCTCGCTCGTTATGATTAATTAGTGTAGTTGTAATGTTGTGTGCTTGAGTTTTACCTCTGCATCGCCAGTTTTCACCTATACTGTTGTGATCTGTTGAAGACTTCTTCTTTCTGTGGATGCATGCCTTGAAAAACGTGCGTGGCCCATAGTTCCATTCTGGGCAGCAACGATATACTATACTCTTGTAGCCACAGATGTCACATGTCAGGAGTAGTACTAGATCATACGAGTCATGAGCATTCCGGTCATTTTTTTCGATAACGGATGCTTTATTACTTTTGGAAAGCAATTACATCCAGCCTCTGCATAACCAGGATGCACACAGCTGTTCAAAGAGTCTGTAACCAACAATGTAAAAGAAAAAACTAGGCGAAATACATATCGGAACGATGAATCATAAATCGCCTAAGGTGTGGGTGGTGCTGCAATCCGTAGACTATGCTGCCACCCATGTAGGGAAAAAGTATCCCTCGCCGTATCCTCCAACCGTGTACAGACCTCCGTAAATAGGTCTCGGTTCTCCATCCGCTGAAGAGGTAACCACGAACGGAGAATACCTGTACATCTGTAGATGACCTGCAACAAAGAACAATTTTTATCATTAAAAATCTTGTCATTTCTACTTAGCCAGAGTGCCCAGATAACTGCTAGCGCCCCCACCCTAAGAAGCAACTTAAACCTTGAATCGATACCGTGGAGCCAATTGCCAAAAACATTGGCTACACTAGTCGGGGGATACAGGGTAGAAGCAACTTGGATGACTGACCAAATAGATCTCGCAAAATGGCATTGGAAAAAAGGTGTTTAATAGTTTCATCTTGTTGACAAAAAACACACCTAGTACTTCCATGCCAATTCCGCTTGACAAGATTATCTTTGGTAAGAATAAGGATGTTTACCGTTAAGTCACATCGCATATTCGTGTAGTGAAAAGTTAGAAGTACGTTTGCAGCTTTGGCAGTACATCCTATTTTACCTTCCCCTGGCAGCCTTAATCATTCTAACAGGCGATCTCTTTGGTGCAGGAAAGGGGGGAAAGCCGGTGGCGCCGCACGCTGCACCGGCCGCAGCGCAGCATCAGGTTCAGGTCAGTGCAGTGCGCGCATTTTCCTGCCTCTCCCTCCGGGTTTTCAGGTTCCGCCACCTGCTGAAACGCGCGCTTGAATTTGCAGACACCTCGGAGGAGGAACAACGGTGACGAGCCGGAGGCGACGACGGCGAGCCACGCCGGCCGCAAGGAGGAGGCGGCGGCGGCGCAGACATGGTCGAGCCGGGCGCTGCCGCGGCAACCGCCGCAGCAGGAGCAGAGAGGGACGTACCCGGACGTCCTGGACATCGCCGAGATGGACTACTCGCCGGCCACCAGAAAGCCGCCGATCCACAACTGAGCTCGCGTGCATGCGTGCATGGATCCCAACACATCCGGATTAGATTAGTACGCGACTGGCTTACTGAGCATTAGTTTTAGTATCTAGCTAGACTGTATTAGCTAGGCTTCGATCCTGATGAGCGGAGCCCGGCGCTGATGGAATAGAATAGTGCGTACAGCTAAAATTAATTGAGTCATGAACCATACGGGACAGCGTTGCCGGAATCGCTGCGCCTTTTGTGAAGACTGAAGAGGATGATACACGACTTGGTGTTTCGCTTCTCGAGTATCCCGCGAATGTAACATGCGCGTCGTGCTTGTAACACCGACCTTTTGACCACATTAGCTAACATATATTTTTTATGGAGGAAAGGAGCTTCATATACTGTACAATGTGAGATCGACCGATTACATACTGTATGTGGCCATGGGGGATAGATAGATTAATGGACTGTGAATCATAAGCCGACGTTGGCGAAGCCCTTTTTCTAGGGTTTTCCGTGGGAGGTGATAGCTCTCCCCTTGGTCGCGCATGCCCGCCGGCCGCTATGGTGGCCGGAGGGTGGGGAAACCTCGGATCGCTGCCAGTAGGGTCTAAGAGTTCCTCGTCTTCGGCGGCTAATGGGATTTGAGGGCAAAGAGATTAAAGGAAAATGCTTCATATCAGGCGGAGGCTCGGTGTGCTCGTAACCTCCGCCTCCTGCTCACGACACGTGTCCGCAGGCCCCACAACACCGCTCTCTCTCTTATCTTCCTCTTCCGCATGTCTTTTTCGTTCCCCAATTTCTGAGACCCCGACGAAATCCTCCGCCGCCACCACCCGGCGAGGGCGCGCTGCTCGCTGGAGCTCCTCTGCCTCCACCGCGCAGCGAAGGCGCGCTGCTTGCGGGAGCTCCACCGCCCGACGAGGGTGTTCTGCCCGCGGTAGCTCCTCCGCCACCACCGTCCGACGAGGGCGCGCTGCTCGCTGGAGCTCGTCTGCCTCCACCACCAGGCAAAGGCGCGCTGCTTTCGGGAGATCCACCGCCGACACCGCCCTTCAAGGGTGTTGTGCCCACGGCAGCTCCTCGGCCACCACCGTCTGAGGCCGGAGAAGCACCGGGAGATGCAGGAGAGGAGGGAGTAGACGGAGCTCGTCAAGGACGTTGCGCCCAAGGAGGAAAACAACGCCTCCTACGAGGACCAGCTTGGCTTCGTCCAGTACTAACCATCACAGTCCTGCGCTTGTATCTAATTCGTTGCTGCAATCATCCGGAGATCTCATAAAAACAAATAAGACCTTGCATCATGAGCTCCTAAACTGGATGTGCATTGTTGGTTAGGAAACAGCACTATGTTGTCATATAAGCATTACTGGAAGATGCAATGAGTTTACTTTTAGATTTGGAGAGCTGCAAATTTACATTTCTAATTTCTAATCAGCCAGGTACAAAACTAGCTTTCCATGTTGGATTTGAACATAGATTAGTTACTAGCGTTAGCCACAAGCATACTTGAAAAATACACACACCAGTAGTTGATAAAGCATACACATTTCAGATTTGTTTGACTTAAACTGTAGGTGCTTGCTGCCGGAGATGGAGGCCCCTAATCCCTAGTGTCCATGGTTTCCCGCTATTGTCGGTGATGGAGGACACTGCGGAGGCGCTCTTGCGGTATGCCACGATGGACGAAGAAGCGTGGCTTCATGGGGTCCAGCCATGGCTGCTACGACGGCGGCAAGCGCCAGTCTGGTGGTTTGCTACCATCGGCTATGGTGCTTGCCGTCAACGGCGTTCGGCAGTGCTTCAACCGGCTACGGAGGTTGCTGCGAACCAGCGACAACAATGCTGCCACGGGCAACGACAGATGCTTCCAGCGGTGTAGGACGGTGCTGCAAACGGTCAGCGGTGGTGCTATCAACAGTTGATGGCGGTGCTGCCAGAAGCAAGTAACGGTGCTACTAGCCAGAGTGGGGATGCTGCTAGTGGTGCACCGGCGAGAAATAGTTGACGGTGCTACAATGGTATAATTTTGTTGCTTCAATTATTCTGCGGTTTCGCTATTTTGGTGTAATTTTTTTTGCTACGAGGTCTCCTGCAAGGTTTACGGAGATGTCTCTAACGAGATCGATTTTTTCTACAATACCACAAATGTTGCAATGCTACAATAATATATATTTGTTGCTACAATTGTTTTGCCATGCTGCTATTTTAGTACAAAAAAATTGCTGCTATGTTTTCGGTGAAGTACGACGCTCCGATGAGTCGCCGGTAAAGTACGGTGTTTTGGTGAAGTCTCCGGCGAAGTGCGGCGCTCCGGCGAGTCTCCGGCAGAGTACGGTGTTTCGGCGAAGTCTCCGATGAGGTTTGCGTCCGGCAGTTTTTTTCGTTTTGTTTTTAATTGAACCTTTTTTTGCTTCAATGAAGCAAAAGCGGAGCTTTTTTGTTGCGACGAAGCAAAAGCTGGACACATATCAACTTAGGAAGTTGGAGGTTGGGTTTTTTATCGAATCGTTTTTGCTTCAATGAAGCAAAAGCGGGGATGTTTTTTGCTGCGACGAAGCAAAGGGCTGAAAGTGGACACGTGTCAAGCTAGGAAGTCGGAGGTTGGGAGGGAAAAATCCTCCGGAGGATCCTCAGCGTCTTCAGTTTGTTCCAGATCGATATTCGTCCCCGAAGGAGTGTCGACTGGTTGGAGTTTAGAGTCAATCATTGGACATTAGGCTTGGCGTGACAAGTGTCTGACTACGGCGGACGACAGCCTGTAGAGGGGATTATGTCACAACGTATTGACGTCCTTAAGTTCCGCCTCCGCTGATGAAGCCCAACCTGGCATGGCTCCTTTGGAGAACTTGTGAGTTTTGTTTCCCCATCTTTGTCTAGCTAGAGTTTGGATTACCATGGTTGTTGTCGACGACTTTCTAACTGCTGCTTCTACACGCTCCTGAATTAAAAAAAAAACATTCTCTGGTATGAGCTTTGCTACACTGGAGGCGGAGAGGCGACATCAAGCTTTGCTCGTGGCGCAGGGCCTTTTATTTCTTTGCGTTGTAAGAATGTCTCTGCAAGGCCTCGTTTCACTAATAACGCAGTGTCTTTCACTTAATATAGTCTACTGGTTTTGCCGGATTAGTTACTCCATCCGTTCACAATTACGCCGCATTCTAGGTTTAGTCAATGTCAAACTTAACAAATTTTAACTGAAAATTTAGAAAAAACTATTAATATCTAAAATATAAAAATAATACTATTAGAATCATCTTGAAATGTATTTTTATGTTATATACATGTGCAATTATGGATGTCGATATCTTTTGATAAATGTTTGGTCAAACTTTTAAAAACTTGACTTTGAGGGAGTATGATTTGTTCAGTGAGAGACACGGCATCACTTCTGTGCATGCATGTCCCCTGATTACTTAGGCGGGCCGGCCTGTCTGGTGGTTAACGTTGTCGCCAGGTGCGTAGTACGTGAAGAGTGGCATGGCCGCGACCCGTACGATGGTGGCGATCCATCGTGCTTGCATGCATGCATAACCTGTGATAGCCAGACCTGGCACCCGCCGTTGCTATCGCGCGCGGCGCGCCGTCGCTCTCCGTCCGGCGAGGCGACGTACGATTGCGCGCGCGGATGGCAGCGTCAGCTGTGGTGCGTGCACATGGGCGTGTTACCTGCACGGCCGGAGAGCCACCCTGCCCCGCCGTGCTGGCCTCTGGCTCTCCAGTCTCGGCGTGGGGCACTGGGGCAGATCAGCGCGCGCGAAGCGCCCGCCGGCCGTGCACCTGCGTCGACGGTTAGCTCGCCGCACGCTGCAATGACGAGCGCCGCGCCCGCCGGTCGGGTTTAACTTATTTCTCACTCAACGGAGTTACGGAGGCATCCACCGTTATGATGTTTGTCGTCAGAATGTCAAACTTGTCATGCATGCGTACGCCACCATTCGTGCGCGCCACTGTGTCAATGCCTCAACAGTGTACTCTAGTGATCTAGTCTAGCATTGGAACTTGGATGCCATTCTTTTTCAAAAAAAAAAAAAAAAAAAAAACTTGGATCATTGGATGCCATGACCACTGAGGGTGAGAAAAAGGGCTAAAAATTAAGTTGGGCTGAAGTAAACGGCACAGAGCATGTTACCAGTGTAAGAGCAATTCCAATAGTATAGCCAACTGCTGGCTATAACAAGATGCCATGTCATTTGTAGTCACCATATAGCTAACATGTACAATAGTTGGCTATAAGAATGAAGTATTTTACTAATATATGGCCCACATTTCACTCTCACAAAGTGCCTAGGAGCACGTGCAAGAGCTGGCTATTGCATAGTAGCCCATCTCCCTTCTCTCTCCTCTTCTCTCTCTTCCAACTCATCTAAAATATATTATTTAATGTCTTATAGTCAGCTGACTGGTCTTGCTCTAAAAGGTTTCTGAATTCTCATGTGTTCTTGTTCGTCTCGCGACGACGAAGGGGGTAGGTATGCCTTCACTTCTCTTCTGTACCTGTCGATAGCGCGTCGTCGGGATGCGTACTGTTCCAACAGACGTCGAAGCACCGGCGCGAGGCCATTTTGTTTATGGTTTTTTTCTGTGCTTGCGTTTTCTTCCTATATATATATGGCTCCATGCTGACAGTCACCTGACTCGTTCTATGATGGCCCTGCCTGCGTGTCCTTCTGATCGGAAGCCAAAAATTATAGTGTCGCGTGGAACAAGACGGATGTATATACCTGTTCTCGCTGCACCTCCATGCCATTCTGATTCCTGGCTTCGTTTTCTACTACTTGATAAAAAAAATAGTGCACTAGAATTTAAAGAATTAGTGGAGTATAATTTATCTATTCAAAAAATATATAGGGTGTTAGGTTATTCTGAGTGAGTTTAATTACTAAAAGCAACGTGACACGAACACTAGCAAACTTCACCACATCCATAAAACTGAGTACATCCCAGATCTCCCTATGAAACAAGAACTAGTGCAAAATAGGGGATGGTGAGCACGATTTTATTGCAACCGGAAAGGTCGCCACCGCAGCTTCGTTGTAGAGGTCGGTCATGGTGTTGCTGAAATCACCGAGCTTGTTGAGAAAGTAAGCCGGCGAAGAAGATCTGTAACACCAGTAAGCCAACGAGCAGTCGCGCACGTCGGCCTTATAGCGAAGGTCAAGAGTGGCATGGTTAAGTAGCGTAAATAAAGCAAATAACAGGGGGTGTGTACGGGCCTTATAGCGAAGGTCGTTGTACCCTATCACTACTAGAAACAACCTTAGCGAGTGGCACACCTAGTTTCCTTAGCAGTAGCGCACCATGGTGCATCACTACTAGCACGCTGCTAACCCTTAAATGTGCCACTGTTATGCCCCCATGGTGCGCCACTGGTACTAAAATTGGTCCGCCACTGCAATTTTGAAATTTGGATATGGATCTAGATCTTTTTGCTTATTTTATTTTGCTCCTTTTCTGAATTATTTGTCCCATTTATCTAGCCTTTTTTTTGCTTGTTTTTATTCTCCGGATTAGATGGACCATGGGAGATGTTGGAGGATGGAGGAGTGACATGGGTATACCATATTGGGTACTCAATATTATCAGCCCTGGTGCGGATCCAAGAAGGGTCGTATGAAGCCCATGAAGCTCAAGAAGAGTGCAAGACTAGAACCTAGATGAAATTAGGCAAGTATTAGCCAAATCGGGTAAACCGACATCTGTCATTGTAACCGACCCGGGGATGGACTCTGAGACCTATCCCACTATATAACGGCTAGGAGGAGCCACCGAGGAGGGCATTGAAATACTTATAACACCACAAATTGTTGCAAACCTAATTCCAATACAATCTCGGCTTGTTTAGCCTCCAATCCATTTTTCGTCGGATACCTAGTTTGTGTGACAAGTCTTTTAACCACCAACTCTCTCTCTTTCCTAAAAACCAAATTCCATACTCATGGGCATTGCCGAGGTTAACCCCGTCAATTGGCGTTGGCGCCTGTCCGTGGGAAGAGGAGAGAAGAGGATGGGGTAGAAGAGTGGGAGGAGGAAGGAGGGGTCGGTGGCCTAATGGAGGAGGAAGGGTCGGTGGCCGGAGAAGGAGAAGATGAAGTAGGAGGTGGTGGACGAATGGAGAAAGGAAGATGAGGCCATATGGAGGATGAGGGAGGTGGTGGCCGGATGGAGAAAGGAGGATGATGATGAGGAGGAGGAGGAGGAGGGAGGTGGTGGCCCGATGGAGAAAAGAGGAGGAGAGCCGTCTAGAGAGGAAGGAGGAGAGGTGGATGAGGAGGAGGAGGAGGAGGAGGAGAAGAAGAAACAAAGGAGAGGATGGTGGAGGGAGGAGGCAGGTGGGTGGTTGAGAAGGGATAAGGATAGTGGGTGTGAGCCATTTGGAAATTCGTAGGCGGGAAGACTAGCAGTGGCGCACCACAAGGCATAGTGCGCCAGTGCTAACTTTTTTAAAATTATTTTTTGCGTGAAAACTAAAACCTGAAAAAACTCATGTTTCCTTTATATTTTGGGGAATCTAAAAATTGGCTATTCAAATGAAAAAAAAATCCATAAACACATTTTCATATAAAAATGTTTTCACCGGAGGTTGTATGCAACCAGAAAATCGTTTTACCGATACATGGCACCATCTTGCAAAAAACGAAATTCATGTTTGTTCATTTTCATTAAAACTAGATGACATAACACATGGTCATCTCGAAGGATTTTTTTAAAATTTTCTAACATTTTCATTTATTTTTCGGAAACTTAAAAGGCGATCCATGGGGGGAGGGGGTGGTGGTGTTCGGAATGTTGGGTAGTGTGCCACTACTAAGTGGTGCCCAACATCGATCTCCAGCCACCCCTAGACGTACCAAATGGCACACCATATCTAGGTTCACCATTGCTACCTTAAATAGAAGTGACACATCTATACATGGTGCGCCATTGCCATTGGTATGTCTAGGGGATGGTTCAAAACTTGGTCAAACATAGTAGTGGCACACTATTCACAAGGTTGAATCGTTCTCTAGGAGAGCGTCAAAGGGTTTGATCATGGACTCTGGGCCGAAAAGCTTCCCACGGTCGAAGTCAAGATTCCACACAACGTTGATCAGAATCGAGCAAGGCGACCTAAGATTAGGATTCCTCGAACATGGCTTGAAGCTCTAGCCCTCTGCATTTCTTGCATTGAGTATGAGGTGAATGAATGAGATTCCCTTCTACCCCCTCTCCCTTGGGGTTATATATGGAAGGGGTCCTTCAAAAGACCAAGGTTACCCTTCTTGGTGGTAGGTAGGAGGGGAACAAAGGTAAAGATTGGTCCATAGTCCATGAGTGATATGGATGCGAGAGTATATGGGCCATGGTTCATAGGGGACTAGCCCATATAGGGATGCACCTGGGCCTCTAGTTACATGGGCTTCATCTTTAACTTTGTCCTTTATTTCTTGTCTTGATCTTTGGCTTGTTGACTGTGCCCTCATTAGGGGTACTTATTGCTTGGTCTCGACTTGTATTTTCTTGACTTTATCCACATAGGCACTTAATAGGCATAGGAGTACCCTACCTAGGGGGTGATACTCATTCCTACAACATGGCATACAAATTCCATCATAACTCAAACTTTACAAAATTGGACCAATTTACAAGTTTGGTCAAAAGGCACATAATTTTTCTTAGAACGAAGTCTATATGTACTCTAAAATATATGGAGGAAGCAACAAAAATAACTTTCGTATCAGTGCACTAGCTTGAATTAGCTAGTTGATTATGCTACTTAGATATAGACCATATTACAACAACGAACCTAAAATAAACAATAAACAATAAAGCATGCAGTTGTTGCGGTCAGAAACCCACCGGCGAGCAGCGACGGGCAACACTGTAGAGCCGGGAGGCTCCCAGGACTGCGGCTGGCCCTGGTCCCTCCGAGCGACGGCCCGCAAAGACTCGGCACGCACGTCCGATGCTGATGCAAGGGCGTGCCACCTGACCTATACCTGGTCAGGAAGGTGTTGGATGTGCCTCGCTTAGTTTCCTGCATGGCATACACGTAAACATTAAATACGAGCCTCGATCGGCTCTCAGGTTGTCCTGTGAATCGGCTCAAGGAGCCGATCCACCCATGATGCGTACGAGGTGTACGATAAAATGGTGGTCCTGCTTGATCAAAATAAAGCTAAAACGACCTACTACGATTTAGGGTTTTCACCGCATAATCGGAACATCCTACTCGTGATTGAGCCTGGCGGCCACGTACGGTGATCGTAAACCGACCCTAGACAAGGCCTAAAAACCAACACGAAGTTGATCCTCGGAACATCCTGTCTAGGGCTAGCAAACTACACCATATGCGCCCATTGGATCCTTCAACCCGTTTGTAAGGCCTAACCATGCAGATATTAAACTAATCCTTGAAGAACAAGGAGCAATCATAACGGATCGGATCTACTAAATAATGATCAAGCGGGGTGCCGCCCTTACACCTAAGATAGGTGTAAGGACGGCTAGACGTCTAAGGGTTGCACGACGACAACATATGATACGATGAACAATGCTAACCCTAACACATATATGATAACTACGTTGCTCGCCATCAAAAAGGCTTCAGTACGAGCAACGCATGAACAACGAATAAACGTGTACTGCCTAGATCGCAAGATGCGATCTAGGCAGCCATGATGCTTACCGGAAGAAACCCTCGAGACAAGGGAGTTGGCGATGCGCCTAGATTGGTTTGTGGTGAACGTGATTGTTGTTTATTCCATAAACCCTAGATACATATTTATAGTCCGTAGACTTTCTAACGTGGGAATAATCCCAACCGGGCACGAGCCCAAACTCTATCTAACCGACACGTATCCTACTATGGTACAGATACACGGGCAAACTAGCCCAAACTTTGTATACAAGGCCGATTCATGTATTTCTTCCATGTATATTCTTCAAGCTCATCTTCAATCGCGGCCCACCTCTGATCCGGTCAAATTCTGGTGATAACACATGCCCCCCTGGTTTTGGAAATGACAATTCCAAAATCATTACGCTTTTCCTTCGTCGGGTCATGTTGTGGCAGAGCAGAACCGCTGCAGAGTTTTTCATCATGTCGCCTCGCCTCCTCAGCTTCTCTGCGTGAATTGACAGATTCGGCATCATGTCCTCGAGAACCGTCATGGCATTAAATCTCCACTATACCCCCTTTATTTATCTGTGCCGAACGGTTCGCCACTTCATCCTCTCGCTCTGTTCTGACCATCAGCACCCAAAAAACCCTCTTTCCTCGTAGCAATGTCTTCCTCTTCCTCTATCTCCTCAGGCCTCTCCCTCCAATCTTCTTCCTCGAGCGAGCAGGAGTGGAACTTTGACCACATACCAGATGGCCCACCCGAAGCACTCGTCGGGTCAAAAGGTAACTTACCTCTGACCGATGGGGAGGACGACCTCGAGTTCCTCATCGAAGGGGAGCTGAAGAGCGAGAGTGAAGACGACCTCCACTCCTGGGCGAACCCCACCTCCTCCGACAAGGAGGAGGAAGAAGAAGAAGTAGAGGAGGAAGAGGAGGAGGATGATTCCTCCTCCTCTCGCCGGTATCCGCCGGCGAGCGCTCCCGCGCGTGGGCGGACGAGTGAGGACGACGATGATGACGAGGAAGGAGAGGAAAAGGAGGAGGATGATTCCTCCTCTTCCGGCTGGGTATCCGCCGGCGAAGCGCTTCCGCGCTTGGGCGGACAACGAGGATGATGACGATGACGAGGAAGAAGAGGCTCCGGCCGAGGGCTGGGGCAGCAGCGACGAGGAATTCTCCGGAAGTAGCGCCGACGGCAGCTCCGATGCCGACGATGAGGCCAGCGAGGATTAGCAATGTAGGATTAGTAGTTCCTGAGCAATCGGCTGCTCTTCTTTTGTTCTTCCTTTCTTGAGCAATCGGCTCTTCATTGTAAAAATCCTCTCTTATTAATGAAGAAGAAATTTCTCAGCTGATTTTGTCCTCTTACCAATTTTGCCGATTGCTAAGATAAGTTAACAAATCAAGAGCCGATGGTAGTGCATCGGACTTTGCCATGCAACGCGAGCAAAGCCAACTCCATTATCTATCCAACTGGTAATCTGTGACCTAAGATGTCAATCGCGCAGGTTTGCAACTGCAGCGGATCCCAGGGCAATATCACCCAATGCCCATGCTATGGTCTCCTTCCAGCAACTCTGGTGATCTTGCTCTGCAACAACCCACCACTTCCGAAGAGATTTATGATGCAGGGTCAGCCGATGACACTCCAATCGGCTTCCAAAAACAGAGTGCCTACCAAATCAGCTGCCCCCCCCGAGCCTCAGTTAAGGCGAGAACGGCGGTGAGGACATACAGTTCAGACAAACGGACCCGAATTTGAGCGAATCCGAGCAAACTTGCACCATCGATCACCTTTTCTTCCGTTGAAAGCCAATATTGAAGGCGAAACATCAACGGCTTAACCGACAAAGGGTTGGAAGTCCTCGAAGAGAAGGTTCTGGCACTAAATCGGCTTATTGTCGCTGAGGAAGCTCTCACTGTTCACTCCCTCCAGGAAGTAGAAGGCCATCCGCGTCTTGAACACGCAGCGGGTAGATCCTGTGTAATTTGTGCTAGAGTCGATGGCCGTGCATCGGCTTTGTTCCTTAGCTCTAAAGTCGATGTCCGTGCATCGGCTGTATATCATGAGAATTTTTTTTTAAACGGGCCGATTTTTCTATCGGCCCCCAATGTTTCACTGCACATGTATCGCACATGTTCATCTGATTAGGTGCCCCCCGAGCCGATTCTGCCAGGTATCTGCTGATATCGGCTCTGTGGTTAGCCAAGGCACTATATGTGAACGTCGGCTCTGTTAGGACCAGTGTGGACTTCTTCCAACTCATCAGCCGACGTAAACCCATTGCCCATTAGATCGACGTTGAACCTAGGCAAAATGCATGGCGAAGATAATTTTGGCCGATTGCTGGAATCGGCCTCCATGTTGATTGAATTGCTCAATGAAGGTTTTGCAATGTTCCTTCATAGATCTTTGGGGCCGATCACATGGATCGGCATCGCCACGTTTGTCCATAGATGTTGCTCTTGTTACACGGTCAGGCCGGTGGATAAAACCAGCCTAACCCCATCCTTTGTCACGCCGATGCGCTCGCAGTCGTCCAAATTGATGCCTGAGAGTGGCTCCTGGCCTGATGTCTCCCAAACGTTCATGCCAGCCGTTGAAATCTCGGCTGAATCATCTGCGTGGACGACTTCTACTTCATCTCCATCCCACTGAATTAGGCATTGGTGCATCGTGGATGGAATGCAACGATTGGCGTGGATCCAATCTCTTCCTAGTAGGACAAGCATAGGTGCTCTTGCCGTCGACAATAAAGAACGTCGTAGGGACGAGTTTTCCTTCCTACGGTCGGATCCACGTTCGAACACCTTGTGCGTCGGATGCTTGGCCGTTGAAATCGCTCGGTGTCACATTGGTCTTGATCGGATCCGAGTTAGAGCGTCCCAACCGACGTAGCATGGAGTATGGCATAATGTTGATCGCCGCTCCGGTGTCCACCAAGCATCTTGTTGACGAGCTGGCCATTGATGTAGCCTCGCAAGTACGGGGCCTTCGGATGTCCGTAGCTTCTTTCTCGTGGCTTCTCAAAGATAACCGGCCGTGGGCCGCAGATCAAGTTGTGCCACAGGTGCTTCGTCTAATCCTCGGAGCACTAAACTCCGTTGGAAGGATGAACACCATGTTTGTGCCAGCCGATGTCTCATCATCGGCTTTCTTTTAGTCCGGGGCGCCACTCTTTCCTTTGTGGCCGACCTTCTTCGTCCAGGGTTCGTCTGAATTTTAGCGGCC
>NC_061514.1:20987785-21024849 GCF_022539505.1 Lolium rigidum | reverse complement strand
TTGTCCCGGTATGGATGTCCTCAAGTTGAGATCTATCAAAACTGAGAAATCAAATGCGATCTATCTCCTTGGACCTTTGTACAGGCGGCATAGAGGTACCCCTTTGTGACACTTGGTTGAAACATATGTAATGCAATGATAATTCATGGAAATCCGAGCTAATTAGGACAAGGTGCGAGCACTGGTATTCGATGCATGAGGCTTGCAACTTATAAGAGGTCTTATGCATAACACATATGAATTATTACTACCGTTGACAAAATTGTTTCCATGTTTTCAAAATAAAAAGCTCTAGCACATGAGTAATCCATGCTTCCCTCTGCGAAGGGCCTTTCTTTTACTTTATGTTGAGTCAGTTTACCTATTTCTTTCTATCTTAGAAGCAAACACTTGTGTCTACTGTGTACATTGATTCTTACATGTTTACTTATTGCACTTGTTATATTGCTTTATGTTGACAATTATCCATGAGAAATACATGTTACAAGTTGAAAGCAATTGCTGAAACTTAATCATCCTTTGTGTTGCTTCAAAACCTTCTATTAAGAATCTATTGCTTGATGAGTTAACTCTTATGCAAGACTTATTGATACTTGTCTTGAAAGTACTATTCATGAAAAGTCTTTGCTATATGATTCAGTTGTTTAGTCATTATCTTTACTATTGCTTCGAATCACTTCATTCATCTCATATGCTTTACAATAGTATTGATCAAGATTATGATAGTAGCATGTCACTTCAGAAATTATCCTTGTTATCGTTTACCTACTCGAGGGCGAGTAGGAACTAAGCTTGGGGATGCTTGATACGTCTCAAACGTATCTATAATTTCTTATGTTCCATGCTAGTTATATGACAATACTCACATGTTTTACATACACATTACATCATTTTTATGCATTTTCCGGCACTAACCTATTAACAAGATGCCGAAGCGCCGGTTCTCGTTTTCTGCTTGTTTTTGGTTTCAGAAATCCTACACAGCAAATATTCTCGGAATTGGACGAAACAAAAGCCCACGGTCTTATTTTGCACGGAGCCTTCCAGAAGTCCGAAGAGGAGACGAAGAGGAGACGAAGAGGGGCAACGAGGCGGCCACACCCTAGGGGGGCGCGGCCCCACCCCTGGGCGCACCGCCCTATGGTGTGGGCCCCTCGGGCACCTCCCGACTCTGCCCCTTCGCCTATATAATCTCTCCGTCGCGAAAACCCTATCACCGAGAGCCACGATACGAGACGCCGCCAATCCCATCTCGGGGGATTCAGGAGATCGCCTCCGGCACCCTGCCGGAGAGGGGAATCATCACCGCAGGGCTCTACATCACCATGCCCGCCTCCGGACTGATGCGTGAGTAGTTCATCCTTGGACTATGGGTCCATAGCAGTAGCTAGATGGTTGTCTTCTCCTCTTGTGCTATCATGTTTAGATCTTGTGAGCTGCCTATCATGATCAAGATCGTCTATTTGTAATGCTACATGTTGCGTTTGTTGGGATCCGATGAATATTGAATACTATGTCAAGTTGATTACCAATCTATCATATATGTGTTGTTTATGTTCTTGCATGCTCTCCGTTGCTAGTAGAGGCTCTGGCCAAGTTGATACTTGTGACTCCAAGAGGGAGTATTTATGCTCGATAGTGGGTTCATGCCTCCATTGAATCTGGGACGGTGACAGAAAGTTCTAAGGTTGTGGATGTGTTGTTGCCACTAGGGATAAAACATCGATGCTTTGTCTAAGGATATTTGTGTTGATTACATTACGCACGGTACTTAATGCAATTGTCTGTTGTTTGCAACTTAATACTGGAAGGGGTGCGGATGCTAACACGAAGGTGGACTTTTTAGGCATAGATGCATGCTGGATAGCGGTCTATGTTATTTGTCGTAATGCCCTAATTAAATCTCATAGTAGTCATCATGATATATGTATGTGCATCTCTATTTTTCAATTGCCCAACTGTAATTTGTTCACCCAACATTCTATTTATCTTATTGGAGAGACACCACTAGTGAACTGTGGACCCCGGTCCATTCTTTTACATGTGAAATACAATCTACTGCAATCTCTGTTCTTTGTTGTTCATCGCAAACAAACATCATTCTCCACACCATACGTTTAATCCTTTGTTTTTAGCAAGCCGGTGAGATTGACAACCTCACTGTTAAGTTGGGGCAAAGTATTGTGATTGTGTTGTGCAGGTTCCACGTTGGCGCCGGAATCCCTGGTGTTGCGCCGCACTACACTCCTTCACCAACAACCTTCACGTGGCCTTCATCTCCTACTGGTTCGATAACCTTGGTTTCTTACTGAGGGAAAACTTGCTGCTGTACGCATCATACCTTCCTCTTGGGGTTCCCAACGGACGTGTGCTTCACGCGCCATCACATATCATTGATTATAAATGATGTAATTATATACTTGATGTGATTAAAAGGTTTCATTGAGAATTAACTTCAATGAAAGAATATGGATCGAGACATATTTAGTGTCAAGATCTATGAAGATAGATTGAAACACATAATAAGTTTAAGTCAAAGTACATAGAATGAATATTGAAGTAGTTCAATATAAAAATATTAAGAAGGTGTTCTTTTCCATGTGAAGGTTTAACAAGACTTGAGTGTATTTGACACTCGACGAGTAAAAACACATGAGTGATTTTAGATCACGAATAATATGTACAAAATCAGATGTCCTGTGCTCTAAAGTGTTACGAGCATATACCAGAATGATTCATGCAATGATCATTGGACAACAGTAAGAATATCCCTGAGTGCTTTAGAATAACCAAGGATATATATATAGTTTTGTATGGGGTAATGACAAACAAATCGCTATAAGGTCTTGCACCGATATTAGTTTGGTCACATATAAAAATAAAATTTCAATCTCAATTAGGCTAAGTATTGTTTAAAAGGTAGCACAATGAGCTAGAAGAAGTCTATGCTAGATTTAGATGAGTTCTAAATATTGTGACGGATTCTACAGACAATGACTGAGGATGTTAAGTCGAGGAGTTCTTTGAGAACATGGTGTAGTTCTGATAGTGTCAGAACTTTGAAGCTATATTGTGTATGACAATATTAGTGACTTATTTCAGACCGCGGAATTAAGGTTCTACCAGAGGATTAAGCATATATAATTAATGCCGACTTATTTGGAAAATGAGTGATGCGTTGAGACGCAAATGAATTGCAAAATACATACGTTTCTGAGCGTGTCAGATCCGTTGACTAAAACCTCTCCCGTGAGCAAAACATGATAAGCACCGGAAGGCCAAGGTGTTATATCTTTACAAATGTAAACTAGATTATTGACTCTAGTGCAAGTGGGAGACTGTTGGAGATATGCCCAAGAGGCAATAATAAATTAGTTATTGTTATATCTTAGTGTTCATGATAAATGTTTACATCCCATGCTATAATTGTATTAACCGAAACATTGATACATGTGTGTTATGTAAACAACAAGGAGTCCCTAGTAAGCCTCTTGTATAACTAGCTTGTTGATTAATAGATGATCATGGTTTCATGATCATGAACATTGGATGTTGTTAATAACAAGGTTATGTCATTGGGTGAATGATATAATGGACATACACCCAAATAAGAGTAGCATGAGATCAAGTCATTAAGTTCAACTTGCTATAAGCTTTCAATACATAGTTACCTAGCTAGTCCTTCGACCATGAGATCATGTAAATCACCTACACCGGAAGGGTACTTTGATTACATCAAACGCCATTGCGTAAATGGGTGGTTATAAAGATGGGATTAAGTATTCGGAAAGTGTGAGTTGAGGCATATGGATCAACAGTGGGATTTGTCCATCCCGATGACGGATAGATATACTCTGGACCCTCTCGGTGGAATGTCGTCTGATTAGCTTGCAAGCATGTGACTGGGTCACAAGAGATGACATACCACGGTACGAGTAAAGATTACTTGTCGGTAACGAGGTTGAACTAGGTATGGAGATACCGATGATCGAACCTCGGACAAGTAAAGTATCGCGTGACAAAGGGAATCGGTATCGTATGTAAATGGTTCAATCGATCACTAAGTTATCGTTGAATGTGTGGGAGCCATTATGGATCTCCAGATCCGGCTATTGGTTATTGGTCGGAGAGGAGTCTCGACCATGTCTGCATAGTTCACGAACCGTAGGGTGACGCGCTTAAGGTTTGATGTCGCATAAGTAGATTCGGAATATGAGATGGAGTCCGAAGTTTGTTCGGAGTCTCAGATGGGATCCAGGACATCACGAGGAGGTCTGGAATGGTCCGGAGAAAAAGATTCATATAAGGGAAGTTGATTTCTAGGTTTCGGAAAAGTTCGGGATTTTTCCGGTGGAAGACCGGGAAGGTTCTAGAAGGTTCCGGGGGTCCACCATGGGGCCCACGACCTAGGGGGTCCAACATGGGCCGAGGGGGTGCATCCTAGCCCTAATGGGCCAGGGGCACATGCCCCTCAAGGCCCAAGTCGGCCACCCTTAGGGTTTTCCGCAAAACCCTAGGGGGGATCAACTTGGGGGGAAGAATTCCCTCTCCCCCCTTTGTCCGCCGGCCCTAGATGGGTTTGGGGCTTTGGGGGGCCACCCAAACCGACCTCCCCTATATAAAGAGGGAGGGGGCAGGGGCGTTCACCCCTTCCCGACCTAGCTCCGGCCGCCCCTCTCTCCTCCATAATGCTCGTACCGGCTTGGCGAAGCCCTGCAGCTTTTTCTCCTCCACCACCACAACCACGCCGTCGTGCTGCTCGGGATTCCGAGGGGATCTACCACACCTCCGCTGCCCGCCTGGAACGGGGAGAGGACGGGCTTCATCGACACCGTACGCACGACCGAGTACGGAAGTGTTGCCGGATTGCGGCATCTGGATGATCGACTACATCAACAACGAGATCTAATCTCGTAGGCTTTGGAATCTTCGAGGGTTAGTCTCACATGATCTTCTTGTTGCTTCGATCTTGGTAGATTAGATCTTGCTTCTTCCTAGATTGGATCTTGGTTTTTGTTCATGTTCACGGTAGAATTTTTTTTGTTTTCCATGCAACGAACCCATCAACCACATATAAGAATATCAATTGTCAAGGACAATGATCATATTGAAATTATTTTCCGGTGGTGTATTGCTGGAATATTTACGATCAACTTCACAAGAGGTATATTACAAAAGATATGAATTAATAGGTATGCACAAAATAGAGGTTCTTGATATACACAACCATGCAAAGCAATGATTATGATAACTTTAAGCAAACGGTTTCCCAAATAAGATATAGAGATATGTATTTGAGGAAAACCATACCAAGAATCTCTTACTCAAACAAAGAACCAATAAGATGAGCAATAAAGTCTTTTAGTAAATGTAGAGCTTGTTTGAGAAAAAACATGCCACCTAGGAATAAGATAAAATGGAGTATAAACTTTAAGTGGCACTACCTCATATGTTCACATCTTCTAGGTTAGTGATATGCACAAAGCATATTACTCCCCGATAATGTGATACAACGTTTGTTTCCAACAAGGAGGCAAATAAAATTCAAGTAGAGATAATTAATGGACATTTCGAATTAAAAATTCTCATGAGTATGACAAAGAAAGAGAGATGCCAAATCATAACACTCCCCCAAAATGGGATGGTCCATTAATCACTCATAAACGAGCCGAATAAGATACTATCAAGATGAAATAAAGACTCCAAGAAAACACACAACCCAAAAATAAATATATGATGCGTCAACCATCAAATACAAACTCGAATACACAAGATAAGCAAGAATAAGACTCATTGATGGCGTGTAACTCACACGTTCGTTGGGAACCCCAAGAGGAAGGTACGATGCGCACATCAGCAAGTTTTCCCTCAGAAAGAAACCAAGGTTTATCGAACCAGGAGGAGCCAAGAAGCACGTTGAAGGTTGATGGCGGCGGGATGTAGTGCGGCGCAACACCAGGGATTCCGGCGCCAACGTGGAACCTGCACAACACAACCAAAGTACTTTGCCCCAACGAAACAGTGAGGTTGTCAATCTCACCGGCTTGTCTGTAACAAAGGATTAACCGTATTGTGTGGAAGATGATTGTTTGCGAGAAAACAGTAGAACAAGTATTGCAGTAGATTGTATGCGATGTAAAAGAATAGGACCGGGGTCCACGAGTTCACTAGAGGTGTCTCTCCCATAAGATAAATAGCATGTTGGGTGAACAAATTACGATCGGGCAATTGACAAATAGAGAGGGCATAACAATGCACATACATGATATGATAAGTATTGTGAGATTTAATTGGGCATTACGACAAAGTACATAGACCGCTATCCGAGCATGCATCTATGCCTAAAAAGTCCACCTTCGAGGTTATCATCCGAACCCCTTCCAGTATTAAGTTGCAAACAACGGACAATTGCATTAAGTATGGTGTGTAATGTAATCAATAACTACATCCTTAGACATAGCATCAATGTTTTATCCCTAGTGGCAACATGCACATCCACAACCTTAGAACTTTCCATCACTTGTCCCGGATTTAATGGAGGCATGAACCCACTATCGAGCATAAATACTCCCTCTTGGAGTTAAGAGTAAAAACTTGGCCGAGCCTCTACTAATAACGGAGAGCATGCAAGATCATAAACAACACATAGGTAATAGATTGATAATTAACATAACATAGTATTCTCTATCCATCGGATCCCGACAAACACAACATATAGTATTAGAGATAGATGATCTTGATCATGTTAGGCAGCTCACAAGATCCAACAATGAAGCACATAAGGAGAAGACAACCATCTAGCTACTGCTATGGACCCATAGTCCAGGGGTGAACTACTCACTCATCACTCCGGAGGCGATCATGGCGATGAAGAGTCCTCCGGGAGATGATTCCCCTCTCCGGCGGGGTGCCGGAGGCGATCTCCTGAATCCCCCGAGATGGGATTGGCGGCGGCGGCGTCTGCGGAAGGTTTTCCGTATCGTGGCTCTCGGTACAGAGGGTTTCGCGACGAAGGCTTTAAGTAGGCGGAAGGGCGGAGTCGGGAGAGTCACGGGGGCCCCACACGCTAGGGCCGCGCGGGCCCCCTCTAGGCCGCGCCGCCCTAGTGTGGCGGCGCCCGTGGCCCCACTTCGTCTCCCCTCCGGTCTTCTGGAAGCTTCGTGTAAAAATAGGCCCCTGGGCGTTGATTTCGTCCAATTCGAGAATATTTCCTTACTAGGATTTCTGAAACCAAAAACAGTAAAAAACGACAAGCGGCTCTTCGGCATCTCGTTAATAGGTTAGTGCCGGAAAATGCATAAATACGACATATAATGTGTATAAAACATGTAGATATCATCAATAATGTAGCATGGAACATAAAAAATTATCGATACGTCGGAGACGTATCAGCATCCCCAAGCTTAGTTCTGCTCGTCCCGAGCAGGTAAACGATAACAAAGATAATTTACGGAGTGACATGCCATCATAACCTTGATCATACTATTGTAAGCATATGTAATGAATGCAGCGATCAAAACAATGGTAATGACATGAGTAAACAAATGAATCATAAAGCAAAGACTTTTCATGAATAGTACTTCAAGACAAGCATCAATAAGTCTTGCATAAGAGTTAACTCATAAAGCAATAAATCAAAGTAAAGGTATTGAAGCAACACAAAGGAAGATTAAGTTTCAGCGGTTGCTTTCAACTTATAACATGTATATCTCATGGATAGTGTCAATGTAAAGTAATATAACAAGTGCAATATGCAAGTATGTTGGAATCAATGCACAATTCACACAAGTGTTTGCTTCTTGAGGTGGAGAGAGATAGGTGAACTGACTCAACATAAAAGTAAAAGAAAGGTCCTTCGAAGAGGAAAGCATCGATTGCTATATTTGTGCTAGAGCTTTTATTTTGAAAACATGAAACAATTTTGTCAACGGTAGTAATAAAGCATATGAGTTATGTAAATTATATCTTACAAGTTGCAAGCCTCATGCATAGTATACTAATAGTGCCCGCACCTTGTCCTAATTAGCTTGGGTTAACAGCTGATCATCATTGCATAACATATGTTTCAACCAAGTGTCACAAAGGGGTACCTCTATGCCGCCTATACAAGGGTCTAAGGAGAAAGTTCGCATTGGATTTCTCGCTTTTGATCATTCTTCAACTTAGACACCCATACTGGGACAACATAGACAACAGATAATGGACTCCTCTTTTAATGCTTAAGCATTCAACAACAGTTAATATTCTCATAAGAGATTGAGGTTTTATGTCCAAACTGAAACTTCCACCATGATTCATGGCTTTAGTTAGCGGCCCAATGTTCTTCTCTAACAGTATGCATACTCAAACCATTTGTTTGTGAAAACCGCCCTTACTTCAGACAAGACGAACATGCATAGCAACTCACATGATATTCAACAAAGAGTTGATGGCGTCCCCAGGAAACATGGTTATCGCACAACAAAATACTTAATAAGAGATAAAGTGCATAAGTACATATTCAATACCACAATAGTTTTTAAGGCTATTTTGTCCCATGAGCTATATATTGCAAAGGCGAATGATGGAAATTTAAAGGTAGCACTCAAGCAATTTACTTTGGAATGGCAGAGAAATACCATGTAGTAGGTAGGTATGGTGGACACAAATGGCATAGTGGTTGGCTCAAGGATTTTGGATGCATGAGAAGTATTCCCTCTCGATACAAGGTTTAGGCTAGCAAGGTTATTTGAAACAAACACAAGGATGAACCGGTGCAGCAAAACTCACATAAAAGACATATTGTAAACATTATAAGACTCTACACCGTCTTCCTTGTTGTTCAAAACTCAATACTAGAAATTATCTAGACTTTAGAGAGACCAAATATGCAAACCAAATTTTAGCAAGCTCTATGTATTTCTTCATTAATGGGTGCAAAGTATATGATGCAAGAGCTTAAACATGAGCACAACAATTGCCAAGTATCAAATTATCCAAGACATTTTAGAATTACTACATGTAGCATTTCCCAATTCCAACCATATAACAATTTAACGAAGAAGATTCAACCTTCGCCATGAATACTATGAGTAAAGCCTAAGGACATATTTGTCCATATGCAACAGCGGAGCGTGTCTCTCTCCCACACAATGAATGATAGGATCCATTTTATTCAAACAAAAACAAAAACAAACCGACGCTCCAAGCAAAGCACATAAGATGTGACTGAATAAAAATATAGTTTCAGGGGAGGAACCTGATGATGTTGTCGATGAAGAAGGGGATGCCTTGGGCATCCCCAAGCTTAGATGCTTGAGTCTTCTTAAAATATGCAGGGGTGAACCACGGGGGCATACCCAAGCTTAGAGCTTTCACTCTCCTTGATCATATTGCATCATTTCCCTCTCTTGATCCTTGAAAACTTCCTCCACACCAAACTCGAAACAACTCATTAGAGGGTTAGTGCATAATAAAAATTTATATGTTCAGAGGTGATATAATCATTCTTAACACTTCTGGACATTGCGTAAAGCTACTGGACATTAATGGATCAAAGAAATTCATCCAACATAGCAAAAGAGGCAATGCGAAATAAAAGGCAGAATCTGTCAAAACAGAACAGTTCGTAAAGACGAATTTTAAAATGGCACCAGACTTTCTCAAATGAAAATGCCCAAATTGAATGAAAGTTGCGTACATATCTGAGGATCACGCACGTAAGTTGGCATATTTTTCTGAGGTACCTACAGAGAGGCAGGTCGAAATTCGTGACAGCAAAGAAATCTGTAACTGCGCAGTAATCCAAATCTAGTATGAACCTTACTATCAAAGACTTTACTTGGCACAACAAAACACAAAACTAAGATAAGGAGAGGTTGCTACAGTAGTAAACAACTTCCAAGACTCAAATATAAAACAAAGTACTGTAGTAAAAACATGGGTTGTCTCCCATAAGCGCTTTTCTTTAACGCCTTTCAGCTAGGCGCAGAAAGTGTAAATCAAGTATTATCAAGAGATGAAGCATCAACATTGTCACCAGGGGTGTTGGGAGTTTTATCAATTTTAGGCCTATAATAATTCTTTGGTTTAGGCACCTTAGAGACATACATGAATTTTTGCTCCTTACCCACATAAGCTTTCTCTTTAAATTTAAGAGAAGAAAAAGTTGAACCCAATTTTCCCATAGCTTCTTCAAGTTTACCAATTCTATGGGTTTGATTATCATGGATAGCACTAGTTTCTAAAGTAGCAATTCTTTCATTAATTCCTCCTAGGGTTTTATCAAGTTTATCCATATTATCAAGTAATATTTCCAATTTAGTTTCAACACTTGGAAAAATTTTCTCTATTGCTTCCAATTTTCTCATGACGTCCTCAAGAGAGATTTCACTTTTAGTTTCATTAACAGGTGGTATTCCAACTAGACTCTCAATGATGAAACTAGCTTCTAAAGCAGGAGTACCTAGGAAATTACCCCCCGAAAGAGTATCAAGAACATACCTATTCCAACTAGATATACCAACATAAAAATTCCTAAGTAGGATAATAGTGGAGTGTTTCTTAATGCACCTATGATGAGCATCACTAATTCTGTACCAAGCATCTTTAAAACTTTCTCCACCTTGTTGTTTAAACGAACGGACTTCAACTTCAGGATTACTCATTTTAGCAATAGTAAATAAAGCAAACTAGATAAAGTAAATGCAAGTAACTAATTTTTTTGTGTTTTTGATATAGAAAGCAAGACAGTAAATAAAGTAAAGCTAGCAACTAATTTTTTTTGTGTTTTGTTTAAGTGCAGCAAACAAAGTAGTAAATAAAATAAAGCAAGACAAAAACAAAGTAAAGAGATTGGATTCTGGAGACTCCCCTTGCAGCGTGTCTTGATCTCCCCGGCAACGGCGCCAGAAAAAGAGCTTGATGGCGTGTAACTCACACGTTCGTTGGGAACCCCAAGAGGAAGGTATGATGCGCACAGCAGCAAGTTTTCCCTCGGAAAGAAACCAAGGTTTATCGAACCAGGAGGAGCCAAGAAGCACGTTGAAGGTTGATGGCGGCGGGATGTAGTGCGGCGCAACACCGGGGATTCCGGCGCCAACGTGGAACCTGCACAACACAACCAAAGTACTTTGCCCCAACGAAACAGTGAGGTTGTCAATCTCACCGGCTTGCTGTAACAAAGGATTAACCGTATTGTGTGGAAGATGATTGTTTGCAGAAAACAGTAGAACAAGTATTGCAGTAGATTGTATGCGATGTAAAAGAATAGGACCGGGGTCCACAGTTCACTAGAGGTGTCTCTCCCATAAGATAAATAGCATGTTGGGTGAACAAATTACAGTCGGGCAATTGACAAATAGAGAGGGCATAACAATGCACATACATGATATGATAAGTATTGTGAGATTTAATTGGGCATTACGACAAAGTACATAGACCGCTATCCGAGCATGCATCTATGCCTAAAAAGTCCACCTTCGAGGTTATCATCCGAACCCCTTCCGGTATTAAGTTGCAAACAACGGACAATTGCATTAAGTATGGTGCGTAATGTAATCAATAACTACATCCTTAGACATAGCATCAATGTTTTATCCCTAGTGGCAACGAGCACATCCACAACCTTAGAACTTTCCGTCACTCGTCCCGCATTTAATGGAGGCATGAACCCACTATCGAGCATAAATACTCCCTCTTGGAGTTAAGAGTAAAAACTTGGCCGAGCCTCTACTAATAACGGAGAGCATGCAAGATCATAAACAACACATAGGTAATAGATTGATAATTAACATAACATAGTATTCTCTATCCATCGGATCCCGACAAACACAACATATAGTATTACAGATAGATGATCTTGATCATGTTAGGCAGCTCACAAGATCCAACAATGTAGCACATAAGGAGAAGACAACCATCTAGCTACTGCTATGGACCCATAGTCCAGGGGTGAACTACTCACTCATCACTCCGGAGGCGATCATGGCGATGAAGAGTCCTCCGGGAGATGATTCCCCTCTCCGGCAGGGTGCCGGAGGCGATCTCCTGAATCCCCCGAGATGGGATTGGCGGCGGCGGCGTCTCTGGAAGGTTTTCCGTATCGTGGCTCTTGGTACAGAGGGTTTCGCTACGAAGGCTTTAAGTAGGCGGAAGGGCGGAGTCGGGAGAGTCACGGGGGCCCCACACGCTAGGGCCGCGCGGGCCCCCTCTAGGCCGCGCCGCCCTAGTGTGGCGGCGCCCCGTGGCCCCACTTCGTCTCCCCTCCGGTCTTCTGGAAGCTTCGTGTAAAAATAGGCCCTCGGGCGTTGATTTCGTCCAATTCCGAGAATATTTCCTTACTAGGATTTCTGAAACCAAAAACAGCAGAAAACAACAACTGGCTCTTCGGCATCTCGTTAATAGGTTAGTGCCGGAAAATGCATAAATATGACATATAATGTGTATAAAACATGTAGATATCATCAATAATGTAGCATGGAACATAAGAAATTATCGATACGTCGGAGACGTATCACTCATCATATACAAAACCACGCTAGGTGCAAAATCAAAAACATGCAAAGGGGAAAGTAACTTACAATGTAGAGGGGTTAAGTACAAGTTACCGTAAAGAGGCACATTGGATATAAGATAGAGAGATGACAATCCTCATGACTTGGCTTGAAAAAATATAATATATGAAGATCCCTTAATTCTTCATGTGGTAGTCGAGTCTCCAATGTCCTCCAAACACACCTATTGATCAAGTCTTGGATTTTTGGTCCCCAACAAAGTTGGGTCCTAAGAAGTTAGTCACAATAGGCTTGGAACCCAAATGGTTCTTTTCTTGAAACCACTTTGAGTCCCAACAAACTTGGAAAACACATTGCCATCCTTATCTTTCCTAAGAGAATAAACATCATCAATAATAATAGGATTTGATAAGGTACCGTTTAAACATGAAGAAGCGAAGTGCCCCTTCTTGCGACATACGTAGCAAGTACTTCCCTTATTCTTCATCTTTGATTTCTTGACTTGGGAAGCTTTATTTTGAATGTCATTGGGAAGTCGCCTCTCTTCAACTTGAGGTTGGACTTGAGCTAGCTTGTGGATGCTTCCCTTGTTTCTTCTTACTCAACTGCTTCTTCTTCAATGGGCAATCTCTAGCATGATGCCCTTCAACCTTGCACTTGAAGCAAATAATCTTGGCCGAATTCTTGACTTTGTCTTGGACATTCTTATTGTTGACCTTTGACTTGTTCTTGTCATTGGAGTTGAATCCAAGTCCACTTTTATCTTTAGGGAATCTTGGCACACTCGACATATCATTGAGTATGGAATTCCCTTCTTGGCATTTTTCCAAGTCCTTCTGCAAACTAGTGACTTGGGCCTTGAGCTCTTTGATTTCCTCTACAAGGTTAGTAGTAATACAAGTACTCGAGGAAGTAGAAGCTTTATTATTAGAACAACAAGGCAAATCAACTAATTCATCACAAGATGTAGCAATATTGTGTCTAGATGAATTACTAGGACTAGCACATGGCAATATAACATTTTGAGTATGGGTAGTGCTAATTTCAACATGAGGTTCACAAGATGTTATCTTAGTGATACTTACCTCATAAGCTAACTTTATCTCTTCATAAGAGATTAGAGTACTTTTATGAGAGCCCGAGAGTTTCTCATAACTTTCTTCCAATTTCCTAAATTAATTTGCTTGTTATCAATTCAAGTTGAGTTTTTAGCTCAACATTCTCTTTTAATGTAGATGCTTCACAAAAAGTAGAGTTAGTAGCACAAGTATCATTAATATATTTTTCCTTTTCAACCTCATAGGATTCAATCTTTTGTGTGAGCGAGAAAAGTAGTACACTTCTCCTCTCTTAGCTCTTGCTTGAGGAGATTGAATCTCATCCTCCCATTTTCAACATGGGACTCCAACTCCTCAATGGTTTCCTTGTCTTTATACACGGTATCCAGTAAGTTTTCAAATTTGGCACGAGCAATATCATTGACACGAAGAGGATGATATATAACGACCATCTCACGTAAGAAATCCATATTTCTTTCATAATCACTATCATATTCATCATCACTCTCCTCATTAGGAGTTATGTTGGAATACGAGGTAGGAGTTACCTTATATCCCTTTGCCATAAGGCTCATGTGTATAGCGGAGGATGATGATGTTTCACTTGAAGAGGATTGAACTTCACTATGAAGAGTAGGACAATTTTTACCAAGGTGTCCATACTCATGACATTCGTAGCATGTTCTTCTCTTGAATTGTTTCTTCTTATTTCTTCTAGAAATTTCCTCCATGATGATGCGACCCAAGTTCTCTTTGATTTCCCCTACATGGTTAGCCATACAACAACTAGGGGAAATAGATGCATCTTGGTCATGGTCACAACAAGAAGAAAGCATATCATCACAAAATTTAATCAAGCAAATTTTAGGAGGTATGCAATGACCTTCAACACAAGAATGAGTGAAGAACTTTTTGCACAAAGTGTTTAGGTCCAAGCTATCTAGACCATTATAAACAATACAAGAGGAATCATCGATGCAAATAACATTTGCATTATCACAAGTGATTTCCCCACTCACCATGTCATTACCTTGTGTAATGTCACATGTTGATGAGGTAGACGCCATTGGATTATCATCATGACCAGAGGTGGAAGCAATTTGGAGCTCTTCATGATTTTAAGTTCAAGTAGGCTTCTTGGGAAGATGATCAATCTCAAGATAAGTAGACCCACCAAAGTTTTCTTCAAGCTTTGTCCATATTTCATTAGACGTCTTGCACTTTGAAGCCATCATTATCACATAGACTATGGGGCTCAAAGACAAAACAAATTCATTAGATACTTGAGCTTCAAGATGTAAATTCCGCTCATCCTCTATAGATAGATTTTGAGGATCCATCGGAGGAGAGAAACCTACATCTAGAAATTGCTCAATATTTGGACACAAAGTCCGAAGTTTGCAAAGAATATGATTTTTTCATGAAGGGTAATTTGTGCCATCAAAGATAATTGTGTCATTGAGAATTAAACCTCTAGCCTACATCTTTACACTCAAGGCGGTGAAGCCTAAGCAAGAGTGACCTTGCTCTGATACCAATTGAAAGTTCAATGTCGGTAACCTAGAGAGGGGGGGTGAATAGGTTCTACAATTTTTTCTTGACTTGTTTGCACTTTTAGGCTATGCGAATAAATAAAGTGGCCTAATGCAAACTAAGTGGAGCACCCTATATGAAAAAATACATATATCAAGAACTTCAAGCTCGATGGCTATCACAAAATAAATAAGTGAAAAGAAATAACCGAAGCACGCGGAGACGATGATGTATCCCGATGTTCACTTCCTTGAGGGGAAGCTAGTCACCGTTGGAGAGGTGCGGTACCACGAAGGACACCGAACGCCACGAAGGCACACCTTCTTCTCCGTGAGTTCCTTCCACGAAGTAGGAGCTCGTTCCACTATGTGAAGAACTTAGAGAGGCCTTCAATCCCGTACAAACTTTCCGGCTCGATCACAAAATTGATCGCTCCCGGCGACCGCTACCATCTAGGAGTCCTCAACCTCCAAGAGTAACAAGATCGGAGAGGAAAACTTGGTATCATGGCTCAAATCGAAATATATGTGGTTGAAAGAGAAAGGGTGAGGAGATCTTCGAGATGCATGGATCAACTCTCAAAATCGATGGACGAATCTCTCGAAATCAAGGATTTGAGTTGGGGAATAGAGAAGAAGTTCTTGAGACCTTTAGCAATTAGATCTAGATCAAAAGGAATGGCAAAGATAAGGATCCACATAATTGAAATTGCCTTATATAGCAAATATAGCCGTTGGGGTCGAATTCGTGCAGAAAGTAGAAACTGTCCGGTATAACTGGCTCTAGGCCCGGTCATACCAGCCCAACTGTCTGGAGGAAGGGACAAAAAAACAGGAGAGTTAGCCGGTACAACCGGCCTGGGCCCGGTCATACCGGCCCAACTAACTGGACAAAAGGTGCACGATAAAAAGTAGCGAGCCAGCGCTGCAGCCTGCAGGCGCGTGGGCGAGCGGGGCTAGGCCGACGATGCGCTGCGAGCGGAGCCGTTGACCCGCGCGCGGAGAAACAGGACTAGCGGCGCGAGCGGGGCCGAGTCGGCCGTGTGCGGGCGCGTGCCTAGAGATCGCGAGCGTCGAGCGAGGCACGCAGCAGCAGCGCAGGCCGATGCGGAGCAGCGCACGCGCGTGGGTCATGTGATCCAGAGATTGATCGGGAGCCAGCGCCATGAAAGGAAACAAGAAAAGGAGCGCGGAGGAATCAAGCCAGGGAAGAAAAGAAAGGCCAGCGCGGAGAGAGGAACTGTGCCGGCCGGTTTGACCGGCCGATTTTTCTGTTTTTTTGTTCTCCCCTTTCCTTTAAATTCTTGTGGCAAAAAGCGGACCAAACTTTGAGTCTCTTTTGGGTAAAAACTGAGCAAACTTTAATCATCATCGGGAGCATAATATTGGAGAAAGAAAGATAGAGGCAACATGCGGAATATTTTTGTGGCGAACAAAAAGTGGTACAAACGAAATGGCAAACGCCGAGCAAAAAATCGAACCACCTTTGGAGAGACTGAAAAGAGGAACCAAAGGTGACATTTGGTGGTGAAGATAATGTGGATGAAAGATGCCAAACGAATAGGATTGATTTGAGCCAAAGAACCAAATAACGACTCCGACCCCCTCTTAATAGTGCGGGGTCCTATACTCAAGAAAAACCAAAAAGGGGAAGACTACCCTGTCGCGCTCTTCGAGCTTCATCTTCAAGCGCTCCTTTGAACTGTCTCGAGCTCTTCCTCTCTCTTTTCATATTGTGACCCGACACCATAAGAGGGCGAGAGAATTAACCGAGTCCCGCTTGACCTTGATGACGGCCGCCCATGGTTCATTCAAGCCGGAACACTCCAATTGATTTCATGCTCTATGTCTTGGTCACCAATAGCTCAACTCATGAGTCTTTGAGGATTGTGGCACCGACTTCGAGCCAAACCTTCTCTCTTGACAATAACTATCTTGAATCCAACAAATGCTCTTCAAGCAAAACCTATGGGTTATTCCTTCAAACAAAAATTCAATGGAAATATTAGTTCATAGGAATTTTCATCAATTACTAAAAACAAATATTGGGGCAAAGTACTCTTTCAATAAGCCAATATGCGCCATAGAAAGTTGGACTTCTGTGGCGCATATTGGCATATGGGCCACAAAAACATGGCCTCCTATTGTCAGGGGTGGGCCGGTCACAAGGAATTCTATGGCGCATACGCCTGCATGCGCCACAAAAGTCCAACTTTCTCTTGCACATGTTGGCACATGCGCCACAGAATTTCTTTTGCCCATGTGCAATACTGGACCCTGCATGGGCCTCACAGAGTTTATGTGTCGCATCCCTTCACATGTGCCACATAAAGTCACAATTCTGTGGCGCACCAATATTTCATGCGCCACATAAATTTGAAAATTATGTGGAGCATATGTATCTATGCACCGCAAAAATATTTTTGTGGAGCATGCACTTTTAGGTGCGCCACAGAATATATTCCTACCTATAATGGGTTTCCTAGTAGCGAGAGTTTCAGCCTATCTAATCACATGTAAACCTACTCGGTGCGTGTGATACATCTAAAATGCATCTATGTTCTTTTGTAGTTTATTGTGCCATATTCCATTAGATTTGCATCATATAAGGTGTTTTATAATCATGATTTAGAATTATTTTGGGGATTTTCCTATAATATCCCTTTTATTTGTATTATAACCCTATAGGGCAGAAAAACTCCATTTCGTATCATTTTTAACTTTCAGGAACCTTTGCAAACACAAAAGGACCTGGGAGTTTTTATATTATTTTACGAAGAATGAAGTTATTTAGCATTTGGGCCTCAGCTGGAGCCAAGGGAGGGCCAAGATAAGGCCCACTGATGTCTACGCCCCCTCCTTTTCCTGTAGACAGTGTTGGGCCTCCAAGAGCAGAGGTTTGTAGAACAGCAGCAAGTTTCCCTTAAGTGGATCACCCAAGGTTTATCGAACTCAGGGAGGAAGAGGTCAAAGATATCCCTCTCATGCAACCCTGCAACCACAAAGCAAGAAGTCTCTTGTGTCCCCAACACACCTAATAGGTGCACTAGTTCGGCGAAGAGATAGTGAAATACGGGTGGTATAAATAAGTATGAGCGGTGGCAACGGCACCGGAAAAGTGCTTTGCCCGGGACGAGTAAACAAGCGGTAGTAACGCAGCGGTAGTAACGCGATAAAACGGTAAACAAGCAGCGATAGCGATATTTAGGAACAAGGCCTAGGGATTAGACTTTCACTAGTGGACACTCTCAACTTTGATCACATAACGGAATAGATAAATGCATACTCTACACTCTCTTGTTGGATGATGAACACCACTAATTGCGTAGGATTACATGAACCCTCAATGCCGGAGTTAACAAGCTCCACAATATTCAATGTTCATATTTAAATAACCTTAGAGTGCATGACGAGATCAACACAACTAAACCAAGTACTAACATAGTATGCACACTTGTCACCTTCACACTATGTAGGAGGAATAGATCACATCAATACCATCATAGCAATAGTTAACTTCATAATCTACAAGAGATCATAATCATAGCCTACGCCAAGTACTAACACGGATGCACACACTTGTCACCATTACACCGTGCGGGAGGAATAAACTACTTTAATAACATCACTAGAGTAGCACATGGATAAATTGTGATACAAAACATATTGCAATCATAAAGGGATATAAATAAGCACTTCACTATGCCATTCATAACAGTGAATAAGTATTACGTGAAATATAGCCTAAGAGACCCACACGGTGCACACACTGTCACCTTTACACACGTGGGACAAGGAGTCTCCAGGAGATCACATAAGTAAAATCCACTTGACTAGCATAATGACATCTAGATTACAAGCATCATCATATGAATCTCAATCATGTAAGGCAGCTCATGAGATTATTGTATTGAAGTACATAGGAGAGAGATTAACCACATAGCTACCGGTACAGCCCCGAGCCTCGATGGAGAACTACTCCCTCCTCATGGGAGACAGCGGCGTTGATGAAGATGGCGGTGGTGTTGATGGAGGAGCCTTCGGGGGCACTTCCCCGTCCCGGCGGCGTGCCGGAACGGAGACTCCTGTCCCCCGGATCTTGGCTTCGCGATGGCGGCGGCTGCGGAAGGTTTCTCGTACCGTGGCTTTTCCGTATCGAGGTTTTAGGTCCGGGGGCTTTATATAGGCGAAGAGGCGGCGTCGAGGAGGTCGAAGGGGCGCCGACACTATAGGGGGCGCGGGCCCCCCTTGGCTGCGCCGGCCTAGGGTTTGGTGGGCCTGTGCCCCCTCTCGGCGGTTCTCGGGTGTTCGGATGCTTCCGGGCAAAATAGGAAGCTGGGCGTTGATTTCGTCCAATTCCGAGAATATTTCGTTACTAGGATTTACGAAACCAAAAACAGCAGAAAACGAGAGCGGCCCTTCGGCATCTCGTCAATAGGTTAGTTCCGGAAAACGCATAAATATGACATAAAGTATGTATAAAACATGTAGATAACATCAATAATGTGGCATGGAACATAAGAAATTATCGATACGTCGGAGACGTATCAGCATCCCCAAGCTTAGTTACTGCTCGTCCCGAGCAGTAAACGATAACAAAGATAATTTACGGAGTGACATGCCATCATAACCTTGATCATACTATTGTAAGCATATGTAATGAATGCAGCGATCAAAACAATGGTAATGACATGAGTAAACAAATGAATCATAAAGCAAAGACTTTTCAAGAATAGTACTTCAAGACAAGCATCAATAAGTCTTGCATAAGAGTTAACTCATAAAGCAATAAATCAAAGTAAAGGTATTGAAGCAACACAAAGGAAGATTAAGTTTCAGCGGTTGCTTTCAACTTGTAACATGTATATCTCATGGATAATTGTCAACATAGAGTAATATAATAAGTGCAATATGCAAGTATGTAGGAATCAATGCACGAGTTCACACAAGTGTTTGCTTCTTGAGGTGGAGAGAGATAGGTGAAGCTGACTCAACATAAAAGGTAAAAGAATGGTCCTTCAAAGAGGAAAGCATCGATTGCTATATTTGTGCTAGAGCTTTGGTTTTGAAAACATGAAACAATTTTGTCAACGGTAGTAATAAAGCATATGTATCATGTAAATTATATCTTACAAGTTGCAAGCCTCGTGCATAGTATACTAGTAGTGCCCGCACCTTGTCCTAATTAGCTTGGATTAACACAGATTATCATTGCATGACATATGTTTCAACCAAGTGTCACAAAGGGGTACCTCTATGCCGCCTGTACAAGGGTCTAAGGAGAAAGTTCGCATTGGATTTCTCGCTTTTGATCATTCTTCAACTTAGACACCCATACCGGGACAACATAGACAACGAGATAATGGACTCCTCTTTTAATGCTTAAGCATTCAACAACGAGATAATATTCTCATAAGAGATTGAGGTTTTATGTCCAAGCTGAAACTTCCACCATGATTCATGGCTTTAGTTAGCGGCCCAATGTTCTTCTCTAACGGTATGCATACTCAAACCATTTGATTGTGAAAACCGCCCTTACTTCGGACAAGACGGACATGCATAGCAACTCACATGATATTCAACAAAGAGTAGTTGATGGCGTCCCCGGGAACATGGTTATCGCACAACAAACAACTTAATAAGAGATAAAGTGCATAAGTACATATTCAATACCACAATAGTTTTTAAGGCTATTTTGTCCCATGAGCTATATATTGCAAAGGCGAATGATGGAAATTTAAAGGTAGCACTCAAGCAATTTACTTTGGAATGGCGAGAGAAATACCATGTAGTAGGTAGGTATGGTGGACACAAATGGCATAGTGGTTGGCTCAAGGATTTTGGATGCATGAGAAGTATTCCCTCTCGATACAAGGTTTAGGCTAGCAAGGTTATTTGAAACAAACACAAGGATGAACCGGTGCAGCAAAACTCACATAAAAGACATATTGTAAACATTATAAGACTCTACACCGTCTTCCTTGTTGTTCAAAACTCAATACTAGAAATTATCTAGACTTTAGAGAGACCAAATATGCAAACCAAATTTTAGCAAGCTCTATGTATTTCTTCATTAATGGGTGCAAAGTATATGATGCAAGAGCTTAAACATGAGCACAACAATTGCCAAGTATCAAATTATCCAAGACATTTTATCAATTACTACATGTAGCATTTCCCGTTTCCAACCATATAACAATGAACGAAGCAGTTTCAACCTTCGCCATGAACATTAAAAGCTAAGAACACATATGTTCATATGAACCAGCGTAGCGTGTCTCTCTCCCACACAAGCATTTATTCAAACAAAAGCAAAAACAAAAACAAACAGACGCTCCAAGTAAAGTACATAAGATGTGACCGAATAAAAATATAGTTTCAAGGGAGGAACCTGATAAATTTGTCGATGAAGAAGGGGATGCCTTGGGCATCCCCAAGCTTAGATGCTTGAGTCTTCTTGAAATATGCAGGGATGAACCACCGGGGCATCCCCAAGCTTAGACTCTTCACTCTTCTTGATCATAGTATATCATCCTCCTCTCTTGACCCTTGAAAACTTCCTCCACACCAAACTCGAAACAAACTCATTAGAGGGTTAGTGCATAATAAAAAATTCACATGTTCAGAGGTGACACAATCATTCTTAACACTTCTGGACATTGCACAAAGCTACTGGAAGGTAATGGAACAAAGAAATCCATCCAACACAGCGAAAGAGGCAATGCGAAATAAAAGGCAGAATCTGTCAAAACAGAACAGTCCGTAAAGACGAATTTTAAAATGGCACCATACTTTCTCAGATGAAAATGCTCAAATTGAATTAAAGTTGCGTACATATCTGAGGATCACTCACGTAAATTGGCATAATTTTCTGAGTTACCTATAGAGAATTAGGCCCAGATTCGTGACAGCAAGAAATCTGTTTCTGCGCAGTAATCCAAATCTAGTATTCACTTTACTATCAAAGACTTTACTTGGCACAACAATGCAACAAAACTAAGATAAGGAGAGGTTGCTACAGTAGTAAACAACTTCCAAGACTCAACAAAACAAAAATTGCTGTAGTAAAATAAACACATGGGTTATCTCCCAAGAAGTTCTTTCTTTATAGCCATTAAGATGGGCTCAGCAGTTTTAATGATGCACTCGCAAGAAATAGTAGTTGAAGTAAAAGAGAGCATCAAGAGGCAAATTCAAAACAAATTTAAGTCTAACATGCTTCCTATGCATAGGAATCTTGTAAATAAACAAGTTCATGAAGAGCCAAGTAACAAGCATAGGAAGATAGAACAAGTGTAGCTTCAAAAAATTCAGCACATAGAGAGGTGTTTTAGTAACATGAAAATTTCTACAACCATATTTTCCTCTCTCATAATAACTTTCAGAGGCATCATGAACAAACTCAACAATATAAGTATCACATAAAGCATTCTTATTCACATGCATAAAAGTATCATTACTCTCCACATAAGCATAATCAATTTTATTAGTTGTAGTGGGAGCAAATTCAACAAAGTAGCTATCATTATTATTCTCATCAAGTGTAGGAGGCATAGTATAATCATAATAAAATTTACTCTCCATAGTAGGCGGCACCATAAGACCACTATCATTATAATCATCATAAATAGGAGGCAAAGTATCATCAAAGAAAATTTTCTCCTCAAAACTTGGGGCACTAAAAATATCATGCTCATCAAAGCCAGCTTCCCCAAGCTTAGAATTTTCCATATCATTAGCAACAATGGTGTTCAAAGCGTTCATACTAATATGTTCCATAGGTTTTTTAATTTTCGCATCAAACCATCCATGTCTTAAATCAGGAAATAGAATAAGAAGCTCATTGTTGTCCATTATGTCAAACTAGTGTAAACAAGAAACAAAAAGATGCAATTGCGGGATCTAAAGGAAATAGCTTCGAGCACACACACAACGGCAACGAGAAAAGTACTTTACACGGGACCGGAGTATGAGAGCCTTTTACCTTTCCTCCCCGGCAACGGCGCCAGAAAATAGCTTCGTTGCCGGGATCCGGTGTGTGTGTGCCGTTTACCTTTCCTCCCCGGCAACGGCGCCAGAAAATAGCTTAGTAGCCGAGATCCGGAGTGTGAGTACCTTTTACCTTTCCTCCCCGGCAACGGCGCCAGAAAATAGCTTGATGTCTACGCCCCCTCCTTTTCCTGTAGACAGTGTTGGGCCTCCAAGAGCGAGAGGTTTGTAGAACAGCGGCAAGTTTCCCTTAAGTGGATCACCCAAGGTTTATCGAACTCAGGGAGGAAGAGGTCAAAGATATCCCTCTCATGCAACCCTGCAACCACAAAGCAAGAAGTCTCTTGTGTCCCCAACACACCTAATAGGTGCACTAGTTCGACGAAGAGATAGTGAAATACATGTGGTATAAATAAGTATGAGCGGTGGCAACGGCACCGGAAAAGTGCTTTGCCCGGGACGATAAACAAGCGGTAGTAACGCGAGCGATAGTAACGCGAGTAAAACAGGTAAACAAGCAGCGATAGCGATATTTAGGAACAAGGCCTAGGGATTAGACTTTCACTAGTGGACACTCTCAACTTTGATCACATAACAGAATAGATAAATGCATACTCTACACTCTCTTGTTGGATGATGAACACCACTAATTGCGTAGGATTACACGAACCCTCAATGCCGGAGTTAACAAGCTCCACAATATTCAATGTTCATATTTAAATAACCTTAGAGTGCATGACAGATCAACACAACTAAACCAAGTACTAACATAGTATGCACACTGTCACCTTCACACTATGTAGGAGGAATAGATCACATCAATACCATCATAGCAATAGTTAACTTCATAATCTACAAGAGATCATAATCATAGCCTACGCCAAGTACTAACACGGATGCACACACTGTCACCATTACACCGTGCAGGAGGAATAAACTACTTTAATAACATCACTAGAGTAGCACATGGATAAATTGTGATACAAAACATATTGCAATCATAAAGGGATATAAATAAGCACTTCACTATGCCATTCATAACGAGCGAATAAGTATTACGTGAAATATAGCCTAAGAGACCCACACGGTGCACACACTCGTCACCTTTACACACGTGGGACAAGGAGTCTCCGGAGATCACATAAGTAAAATCCACTTGACTAGCATAATGACATCTAGATTACAAGCATCATCATATGAATCTCAATCATGTAAGGCAGCTCATGAGATTATTGTATTGAAGTACATAGGAGAGAGATTAACCACATAGCTACCGGTACAGCCCCGAGCCTCGATGGAGAACTACTCCCTCCTCATGGGAGACGAGCGGCGTTGATGAAGATGGCGGTGGTGTTGATGGAGGAGCCTTCCGGGGGCACTTCCCCGTCCCGGCGGCGTGCGGGAACGGAGACTCCTGTCCCCCGGATCTTGGCTTCGCGATGGCGGCGGCTCTGGAAGGTTTCTCGTACCGTGGCTTTTCCGTATCGAGGTTTTAGGTCCGGGGGCTTTATATAGGCGAAGAGGCGGCGTCAGGAGGTCGAAGGGGCGCCGACACTATAGGGGGCGCGGCCCCCTTGGCCGCGCTGGCCTAGGGTTTGGTGGGCCTGTGCCCCTCTCTCGGCGGTTCTCGGGTGTTCCGGATGCTTCGGGCAAAATAGGAACCTGGGCGTTGATTTCGTCCAATTCCGAGAATATTTCGTTACTAGGATTTCTGAAACCAAAAACAGCAGAAAACAGGAACTGGCCCTTCGGCATCTCGTCAATAGGTTAGTTCCGGAAAACGTATAAAACATGTAGATAACATCAATAATGTGGCATGGAACATAAGAAATTATCGATACGTCGGAGACGTATCACCCACCATGCAGCCTGATACACCCGCATGGTGAGGCCCATCTCCCCCCTCGCGGCTCCATTGTTGTTCATCTTCGCTTTGATCTCTTCGTCCTGAGGTAAACCATCTACAAAAGGGATCCCAATCACCAGCTCGAAGCATGGCGAACCACGGAATAGAAACATGAAATGGAAATTGTACCAGCAAAGATTGGAGGGGGACGCCACCGGAACGCTGCTGGCTCACATGTCCAACCTCTCAAACACAATCTCCTTTGTCTCCATGTGAAGAGGGAGAAGTCCACCCTTGGACTATGCATTTGTGGTAGTAGTTTGATATATCTCTCTTTTGTTCTATCAATATCCTAGAATCACATGAGATTCCATCATGATTGTAACCATCTATATGTAACCCCTTTTTGGTGGATCTTTGGCTTTTTAGATTGGTATTTGTGATTGCAATTTGTAGTTTGTGATTGATGTATGAGTAGATGTATATTATCTACTCTGTTCTTGAGTACAAGTTTTGATCCTTTAGTATGATATCGCATGAGAGGTGAAACACGTGAATTATTTGGGGTCAAATGGTAGTATGGAACTGGATAGTGACTAGAAAGTTTGGGTCCTACTATCGTGTTTCCGTTTCCGTTGTTGCCTCCACTTGGGATAAATCAATGCATGTGTTACTATCACCAAGTGACCAACAGTGGTGATCTCGTATCTTTTGAGGTAGCATATTTAATATTGAACATCATGTCATTGAAGAAAATGCAATATAGTTTTAACACAAACTAGATTTACATAGATGGCTTTCATTATAACACCGTATATTATGCAAATATAATGAAATATAGCACAATATACTACTACCTCCTTCCCAAGGCTAAGGCCTATTTTTTCAGAAAGTCAAACTATGTTAAGTTTGACTAACTTTTTATAAAAAATAATTAATAGGTCAAATACAAAATTAATATTATTAGATAGATAATGAAATATATTTTCATGTGCTATCTACAAAATATCATATTTATTGATAGTTTATTCTAAAAGATTGGTCAAACTTTACTTTCTTTGACTTTTCCAAAAAAAATATAAGCCTTAAGCCTTGGGATGGAGGTAGTACAAAAGAACATATATGAATTTTTGATACATCAACATCCTCAGGGAGTGGTGTTTTGAAACATGGGAGCATATGCTCCCTCCATTTTAAAATTCATCTTACACACATTTTGAATTTTAAAAAAATTGAAATGAAAAATTTGCACGTACATCTTCACGTGCTACGCGCTCACAAAGTTGTTTCATAAAAATGGAGTTGTCATGTGACGTGTGTAAAAAAGACAACACTCAGTGCTAAAAATAATGCTTTTTACAAGATAAATTTTCTTTTTTTTTTCATAGACCACAAAAATATTGATTTTTCGTGTAACTTGACGAATGCACATATATTATGGAGATGTACATGTAGAATTTTTTGTCAAAATTTTTTGACAACTCGAAATATAATTTTTTGGTATAGGGAGCATACGCACCCGGGAGCCGAATTGAATTTCTGAACATCCTCAAGCTTAACCAATTCTCCTCCTCGAGCATGAAGGTGATAACTAAATGTGATTTGTAGTTTGTTGTCAGTATATACACAATATAGAATTCATGATTTTTGCAACTCGAAGTATAATGGTTCACTTATAAGGAAATGACAGCAAGCAATCATCATGTGAAGTAAAAGTGAACATAAATCTCAATCATTCATAAGAATAAAGACATCTTGAATAATACCGAATGAACAATTACTATGGAATTAAACAAGACTTGTCTGCAAGATATAAATGATCATAAAGAATCTTATGCATTGAAAATTTATCCTACATTTGGTCATAGGATAGATCTTTTGATAAACTTTGTTTCTTTGACTCAAGAAATAAGTTGAAAGTAAATCTAAAGTAAGTTGGAATTAAACATGGGAAAGACATATATATTCAAAATCTTTATACTTGAGGGCATGCTTAATGATCACGATTCATCATAGTATCAAGTTCCATTGCCTCTATCATAAGCATATTTTAATTGCGGAAAAAAGTTAAAGTAATCAACCATTTTCATAGTATTTTGTATAAAAATTCATTTATTTGTTTCATGCCCATATAAGATGATCAATGGCTCCACATGCATCCTAGTTTTGACTTCATCGCACTTGCTACTTGTACAAGATATCACTGATAAAACTCTAGTATACTATGCCCCTTTGTACGAGGAGCCACCCAAGGTGTTTTCAGCAAGGGCAGCTATCCATACTCCAATGATATGGCAATCATCCTTTCAATCATATTTGCAAGATTTGAGGATTTTGAAGACCTTTTGCTAAAAACTCTCACTATGTAAGCATAGATTTTGTGTCACAACGTTATGTTAAAGATATCATATACACATTTCCATCTACACATTATTCACTTTCTTTCTGCACCATCCAAAAAATAGTAAGAGCCACTTTACAAATGACATGAAAATAGACATTTTTTGAGTTGAAAATGCCCTCCATGACAGCATCGCTTATGTTAACAACCAAAAAAATGTCAACAAAAATATTAAATAATACTGTGTCAAATTATTATTATTTTCAGTTATGTCTTCAAGTTCGTGGTCACCCTGCAACTATTGTTTTATGCAAGCCATAGATGAAGACATATATGGCATCTACATAAAGTTTGGAATCTACATAAAGTTTCCCATGAGAAATATAGATGTAAGAGCATGAATGCTATATATAGGCATATATGGTGGACTCTGAAATAGCATCAAGGGCTAGCAATAGGGAGAATTTTGACCACTAATAAAAAGCATACAAAAGTGTGCATAGTACTAATCATTTCCTAACATGAAAGATAAACTTAAACTTAAATAAAAAAATAGTGAAATGAGCGCCAGTGCTACATGTGAAAGTTGTTAGAGATCATAAACTCAAGAATAAAACAAAAATACAAAGTTCCTCATATGTTACTATTTATCCCTTCACCAATCTTTTATAGCATCCAAAATAAAACATCATTATATTCCTATAGATAAATGAAAACAATAAGTAAATATAAATGTGGGGGTATTTTATTCCAAATAGAAATTAATAAACAAAACTTAAAAAATAGATAAAGATGCTCATAGTTTTTGTGATAGGCGTATGTTGCTCAAAAAACTAAGTTAAGAGGTTTGCAAACCGAGAGTGTGATAGGTCCATTGGAGTTCCTTGGGCATCCCCAAGATTATGGTTTTCACCATTCTTAGATAGCTCCTTTCTCAGCTAGACTTGTTTACTCTTTTTTTTTTACTTTTATCCATATATGATGATGATGATGATGATGGTGATGATGATGATGATGATGATGATGATGATGATGATGATGATGATGATGATGATGATGATGATGATGATGATGATGAGAAGGAGCAGGAGCGGGAGCAGGAGGAGGAGCAGGAGGAGGAGGAGGAGGAGAAGGAGAAGGAGAAGGTGAACCTCCCCAAGCTTGGATTTATTCACAATGGTCTAGCTAAATCCAATGAAAGACTCCAACAATGTTTTGGATGGATAAACTTGACGATATGACAAATTGGTGATGATTCTTACGGTTTCCCTGGCAACGGCACTAGAAAAGGCTCTTGATGGCACCAGGTTTACGTGGGGGTCTATGGATCCCAAAGACGCAAATTACTTTTTGAAAAGTTATTGGGTATGTTATTCTAGATACTAGTGTTTCTGCAATATCTGAAGAACTATATGATCAACCGGAAATAGTTGCCATCAAAAAATGTAATATTGATCTCTTAATTTATGATATTTCTACCAAGCATGGTTTAGGTAAATTTAATAATATTATGGTTGAATTGCATATGATTTTTATGCCCGTGGATTTTATTATAATGAACATCGGAAGAGGTCAATGTGAATTTTAGTTCCATCATAAGAAGTGGATGGTACACTTTCCAAAGAAGAAAGAGTTGGTTAATAAGGTGAAGTGCTCACATGATCTCGGCCCCTCTTAATAACAAGGTTTGAAGTTTTACCAAATTTTGATGATTATGAGTTGCAGATTTCTGCACGTTCTACTCATGGAAATAATTTTCAATATTTATTGGTAGATCACATGTGGTGAAATTTCTAGTGCAGTTTCAATTTTTTATCCTTTGTATATGTTCAAAATTTGGAAAAAAAAAATCCTGACACTTCTAAGGGGTCGAAATAATTACGTTTTCCAACAGATGTTTTTTTGGACAGATTCTATCATTTGATTCCAAAGTGGTTTCTTTGAGGTTGTTCTTGATTCTTTTTTAGGCTTTTCAAATATTTTAGATGTTGGCCACTTAATAAACTCTCTGTACATTTGAGATTCTAATCTATTTTAATTTTTGGTAGGATATTGGATATTATCTTTATGCTACTAATGTCCCTGTGTAGAAAATGAAATAGGAGAAAGTTTTGCGTTGAAGTCTTTTGATAGGAAAAGGAGGAATAAAAAACAAGTAGCTATCAAAGAATGGTGATAACCATAACCTTGGGAATCTCCATGGTCCCCACTAGACCTATCACACTCCCGGTTTACACACTCTAAACTTTATTTTTCGATCAACATACAACTATCGAAAAAAAACATGGAGTGTGTTTGTCTAGTTTTAGATTTTAAGTCTTGTTTGGGAATATTTTTGGAATAAAAGACCACCACATTTATATGTACTTATTGTTACCATTTAGCTACTAGAATAAAATCAAGTTTAGTTTGGATTCTCTTAAAAAAGGTGAAGGGATTAATAGTTACATATGGGTAACTCATTACAAGTCTCACACTTTGTGTGATGCTTTATTCTTGAGTTATGATATCTTGCAGTATCACGTGTAGTATTAGAACTCATTTGCCTCCATTATGTTTAAGTTTTATTTTATCTTTCATGCTAAGAAAATGAGTATCTATAGATACTTTTGCATGCTTTTTCTTAGTGATCAAATTTCTCCCTTTAGCCTTTCTACAAGAATTCAAGCAAAGCTCGCATATCCAACTATCTTGAGCCAAGTTATTCCAGTGAGTTCACCATATCTACCTTATGTATCATTCTTGCTATTTCAAGTATATTACTCATGGGACATAATGTGGATTTCAAATCATGTCTGTTTTTCCTATGATTTACACGAAGAAATAGTTGTGGGGTGATCATGAATTTGATGGCACAATAAAAAATGATAAAATTTGACATAGTAAGAACGATTATGTACTCCCTCCGTCCCAAAATGTAAGGCGTCTAAGGATTAGTCAAAAATCCACTTTTTTAAGTTTGATCAAGTTTATACACAAAAATATAAACATTTACAGTACTGAATCAACATGAATAGATTCACCATAAAATATATTTTCTTAATATGTCCATTCGATATTGTAGATGTAAATATATTTTTCTAAATATTTGGTCAAAGTTAGTAAAGTTTGACTTTTGACCAGTCCTTGACGTCTTACGTTTTGGGACGGAGGGAGTATATTATTTTGTTGACATATTTGTTGGTTGTTAACACAAGCCACGTTGTTATGGGCACCCCCTTCATCAAGTTTTTAGGAGGTGCGACGGCGTCTAGTGAGGTGGTTTCAGGTTAAAAAAAATATTCTTTTTGTATGGTATGTTGAATACTATAAATAGACAAGGGTGAAGCCAGGTTCTACCTCCATTTCGGGAAAAAAAATGCAATATTAAGACACAAGCAACACAAGTATTTATGTTAAACCTAAAAACTGCAGCCGCATCGATGACAATAAAAATTAGGGTGTCTCTATAAATTAGTCGACTGAGACTTAACTTATATCTCAGTCGAATTACATTACTGCATTTCAATGCGGATCTAAATAAAGTGCAAACAACAACAAACACGAATCTTTAAGCAGAAACAAAATCTAATAGTGGAGCACGTGACTGAGACATAAGCTACGTCTCAGCTAGCTGAAACTTAGCAATTCGTAAAAATTGAATATATATTGTGCATAAATACAGGCCGGCATGAAGATGAACTACATATATATATATATATATATATATATATATATATATATATATATATATATATATATATATATATATATATATATATATATCACAAGTATATGCGGTGCAGGTATCAACAATGAACCAGTCACCTATGGATGGTTTGGAAAAACAAAAGAATGGAGATCAAAACGATCGAATTTGATGCGCTTTTCGCTTCTGGGCGTCGTTCGCTTATCGCCATCACGCCCAGAACTCGCCGTGATAGAATAATTCGGTCAGAACCCGGTGGAGAAGGGGATGGACGTGCCGGCTAGCCAGACGTCGCCGTCGATGAATGACCCCACAGTGAAGGTGCTGGCCTCCGACGAGCTGCTGATCACGCGGTAGCCCTTCCACTTCACCCGGTTGGACGTGCTAGCTCCGGCCCCCGTGTTCTGGTACTCGCCGTAGTAGAGCGTGTCGAGCGCAAAGGTCCCGTCCCACGCGAGCCACCCCGCGGGGTCGACGACGCTGCCCAGATCCGACTGCAAGTACACCGTGCGCGAGTACTGCTTCCACGGCCTGCCCAGGTACGTCCGGAAGCTCGACTGCACGGCGGCGAGGTCCGACGCGGCGGCGACCTTGCACTTCTGGATGGAGATGCCCGTGTTCTGGTTCGGGTCCGTCCGCCCCTGCGCCGTGTAGACGTTGCTCTGGCTCGCCATGGGCCGCCGCGCGTAGAGGTTGCAGCTCTGCAGCACCACGGCGGAGTTGCCGAACACGAAGTCGATGGTGCCGTAGATGTCGCACTCGCGGAAGAACTGCCGGAGGGAGTGCACGTACAGGGTGTCCTGGTAACCCACGAAGCTGCAACGGTAGAAAGCCGCTAGGTCGGCGCCGACGCGGAGCGCCACCGCTTGGTGCTTCGACGGGCCGGCCGAGTTCTCGATGGTCAGATCCCGGGCCAAAAAGTTATTGCCCACAACCGCTGCAGCATTACCACGCACGATAATTGGTTAGATATATAGCATTACAGCAGCTTACTAGCTAGTTTGTTCATAAATCGGTTTCTCAAATGCTAGCTTGCTATTTTTCAGGCGCTTTCTTTTTTCGACTAGAACTGGATCACCTAAAAATGTACAGTAGATGTGGTTTTAGCTGCCAAAAAATAAACAAAGTGGGGAATGGGATGATGTAATTTGGCTGTTGCAGAAATGTTTAGAAAATTGACCTAGATTTAAAAAATAGCTACAAAATCACCTCACGGGTTGCTACAAATTGCTGGATGAGCAATTTTCTTGTAGGGAATACATGAGAATAAGTGTCCAAATTATTAGAGCCATAGTCAATCGAAATATAGTCATATTATTTGGATCATAAATGTAAATAGAGTGAGAAAACGGAACATGGTGTTTTGGCATATAGGTCTAACTGTACCTATTATTAAGAACACATTTTAAGTGTACTTTTTTTTGGAAAAAAATTGGGTTTACATTTTGACATTATATGTTCAGATATAGATTTTAATGAAAAAATTATTTTGTGTGGACTGTGTAAAAAGACAAAAAAAAACATGTCTCTTCAAAAGCTATTTTGGATTACCGAAAGTTGTCTCTTTTTGCAAAGGCTTTTTTTTGGCAAAATTTTGTGTGCGAACATAGAATGTCTAGATGTACACACATATATTTTTCAGAACCTTATACAATTTGATTTGGTCAAGATGCATCTACACCTATCACCTAAAATGGATTCATTAAAATGTACAAATACTAGTTTCTGGTTTGAATATGTGTGCAAAAGGAGGACTCACTGTATATTTTCTTAACTAAATCTCTTAGATCGACCCCTTCGGGTGTATCATTTAGGTTAGCTGTGTTTTATTCAGGACTTTAATATGGAGCGGATGTTATGCGAAGCAAATATATTCCGTAATTTCCACCTAGCGGTGGTCTAGCCTGATAGTTGCCACCCACCGTCGATAAAGAAATCAACGGCGAACAAATCCTTAACTCATCATTCGCTCAATACAATTTTCCAAAATTTGGTGCATTTTGAATAATATATTGGGAGATTTAAATGATTAACCATGCATGCACACTAAAACAGCTACGGAGTAGATTTAACAACACCTGTTGATTTGTCTACAAATAGCCATCTAGGGCTCTAGGCAGGTCATGAATCCCAATCTCTCTGGAGGAGGCGTTTTGGCTCATAGGAGCAAATGCTCCCATTATACAAAATAATTAAAAATAATTTTAAAAATGGCAAAAAATTCTGACATAATTTTTTTGGTGTACATCATGACATTCTATGTTAGTGCACAAGTTTTCGTGGAGAAACAACATTTTATATGGCGTGTACAAAAAAGACAAAAAAATGTCCTGTACGTAGTCATGTTATAGCATCAAAATTTGTCTTTTTTACAGGAGCCACAAAATTTTTTAGTTTTTTTTGAAAACTTGTGTACGAACATAAAATGAGTAGATGTACATGTAAAAATTTATTTTAGAATTTTTTGACACTTCGAAATATTGATTCACATAATGGGAGTAAATGCTCCTATGAGCCAAAGTGAATATCCCAATCTCTTTCTACATCTCCACTATCTTTGTGGGCCAGGTTATTATCCTCATTCACATCTAGCCATAACGACCGAATAGGATGTGGAGGAACAGACGCAGACGCTACATGGAAAGCGTCGCCTCACATGCAGCTGCAGCATGTGACCACGCGCAAGGCAACAATCAGGCCCGTCTGGGCTGCCACACTGCACCGTGAGCGTCCTACGTATATTGATTGACGACGACGAAGACAAACTGACATCGACTGCCCCCCTCAGATCCGATCAAACTAGGCAAGACTAGATACTTTCTCGGTATGAGATTATAAGATTATAAGTTTTTTAATTGCTAGGTTTATAGGACTAGTTATAATGAAAAATATCATATAGTGGTATCATGCATATACTACAAGTGTATGATACTATCTCTACAATACATAGTATCATGTATTAGTAGGAGCATCATAAGCTAACTATATTTATTGATTTGTAGAATCTCAATACAAACACATACAAGATTGGTTTGGAATTATTTTTTCTAGCTTCTAGATGCTATGATATGATATCTACATATGATACTACTATTATCTTTTTCATCATTACTTAATGTGATACATCAGCTTTTTACATGTATGTAGTACATGATACTAGGTATGATACAGTATCTATCGAAGATAAGATGTCTTATTTATTGTCTTCTCTTTTAAGGCATGTTCCTTTTATTTCTCTCTTTTTCAATAGCATCTAAACTACCAGTGCATGTAGCAATTAATGAAGGCGATTTTTTTTTGTTTCTACCGAATTATCCATCTAATCTTGTAATCTCTAACTGAGGGAGTAACAAGCAGTACGGCTTAACAACATTTATTCTAACTAGACAAAAATGTGGAGAAATGACTTTGTCCAGAGCATCCCCCACGAAATCACTCTTTTTCGTTGCATTTTAATACTATCCCTGTTCATTTAAGGATGTCTTAAACTTCTTTTTCAAAATATGCATGTAACTAGATTATGTTTTAGTGTGCATATACATATAGATTTGAATAAAGTTGAGACATTTTTTATGAATTGAGGAGTAGTACAATTGAGCTATCCAAAATATGAAGAAGTTGAGAATTAACATATGGTTGTTAGATGGTTAGGAGGGCAGTGGCACCCACCAGCCTATCAGAGTTGAAATCTAATGTTAACACTTTGGTGTCTCATAAAAGAGAAATATTTTTCAGTGCAATGCGACATTCCCGTCATTAACGAAGAGCCTGTGTTGACTTCATCAATCTTAGATCAGCGAGATCAGTTTCTTGGACTCAATCTCTCAAAGCTACTCATAAGGGTATGATGTATGTGTATGTGTTATAAGGCGGGTGTATGTTTATATTTGTAACTGTCTGCGTCTGTACTGAGGTTTGCGAAAAGATATGACGATGCTTAATGATTAACACACATCGCGAAAAAAAAGCGACAAGCGACGTCCACAAGACCTCCCATGCACGAGACAATCGCCTATCGCAAATCATTCTCTTTTCTTTATGAGATAGAGACACACGCTTGATTAGGTAGGTGCAGCATTGCACTCCGATTGTACAAAGTCTGAAGCAGCCATTCGCAAAAATTAAAAAAGGACGCGTGATAGATATGGACAGCCTCAACCGCTGCAGGCACATGCTGCAGCCTCGCAACTTGCCAACCGAAACTGCCGCCTGAACTGTGGCTTAGCATAGCATGCACTGCAGTGCACTGACTGCACCGACGCATACGGGCAAAATTAAGGGTTCCCAGCTCGATCACGGACGAAAACTTAATGCTACGGGCAGCCATGCATGCATCCGCCGACCGAGCAGTCATTGCCGGCCAGCCTGATAATCCTTTGCCATGGATCGCACGGATGGCACGCAGAAAAAGTCCCACTTTTGCCGTGCACTACAAACGGTGAAGTCGTACATCTCACCATTATTTCGACAGGAAAACACCATTACGGACACATCGCGTACATCGCTACATGGAACTATGGTCTATGGAAGATTGCTGCCAATGCTAGCCAACTATACTGTCCGCCGCAATAGTGTTTGCATAGCATCGTCCCGTGCAATATACCATATGGGCACATATGTGCGCAGGGGTTCTATGATTACTCGGTACTGTGTGCACTATTCCCAGCCATCCTAGCTTGGTCACGCCAATTAGTTCTGCTAGCTTGTGACGAAATATTTTGCCTACCTTATCGGTTTCAATTTTTGGATAAGTTGATTAGTGCGTCAATTTAAAATGGTAATATTTAGCCTCATCGATCTGACCCACCGACAGAAAAATAAAACACCGATAACGAGAACCCCACCCTCCCATGTCGACAGCTTCCTTGCTTGCGGGGCTAGGCCCCCCTCCATCCGCGAAACTAACTCGAGAACTTTCTCTTCTGCCAAGCTCAAGTTCTTCTGACCCTAAGAGTTGCGCAGGTCTTGAGGGTGATCGCTGGCTATGATCCCGCGCCCGCAAAGATACTCGGTGGTGACGATGAAGAGGACACGAAGATCTCGGTCTAGGATCTACCCCTATTATTGCGTCTAGATCGCAGAGGATCAGGTATTGCGAGCTTCCTGCTCAAAGGCATGTCGCAAGATAAGCTTGCCCAAGACGTCGAACCAGAGCACACCGCCCAGGTGTGTGGGCTACTATCGCCGATATGTTCAAGGGGCATTCCAAATCCAGTCGGCATGCCGCATTGTGCGTGACACACACCAACATAAAGAAAAATCATGAGACGACGGCCTCGCAGTTTATCTCCAAGTTAAAAAAAGGAATTCATTCAAACTTGCTGATGCATGTTATGAATAGCCTTACATTAATGAAAGTGTTGAAATATATTACCCGTCTTTCTATCGGTTTGAACTTTTAATTGAGTTGACTAGTGCATCAATTCAGTGATTTGAAGCTCTGTCACGATCACAAACGGCCGTTGCCCACAGACATAGTTACATGGAACCATGCTGCCAATGCTACCCGAATCCTATCTGGTGCAACAGTGTGTTTGTATAACATGCATCACCCGTCGCAAGTGTATGTATAAATGCAGAGGCAGTACATGCGCGCATGGGTGCGATCATTACTCGATACACTGTACTCCTTCACATCCGGCCAGCCAAGCTAGGTGAATTAGTGTTTTCTTTTCGGTTTTACTAGCTGAGAACTAAATTTCTGCTTAGTCAAGTCCAACATGGTTCAGGTCAAAAAAAAAAGTCCAACATGGTTTATTTGCATCGTGATTCGTGCATATAAGTTGTAAGGTAGTTTATAACTAAGTTTTTTCAGTTGTATGTGAGATTGCAACCGAGATTTTTCAGTTGCAACTAAAGATCAACTAAAAAATGTTTTGGACCGTTAGATTTACTTCGGGATTCGTGCTAATTATGAGTTGCAACTAAGATTTGATGATATAATGTAACTGAGAAACAACATTATTTCTCATTTAACTGAAAACTAGTCACAACCATTTCAATTTAACTCGATCGCGACATTCACATGCACGCACTACATGCATGAGTACATGACCACATGCCGTGAAGTTGGTGTGCGTAAATTCGTACAGCAAAGCAAGCAATTATGCTCTTGG
>NC_061514.1:20962934-20987685 GCF_022539505.1 Lolium rigidum | reverse complement strand
GTGACATGGGCATACCCTTCGGGTAACCATTATTAGTATACCTGGCTCGGCCCAATATGGAGAAGACCAAATATGGAGAAGGCCCAACAAGGCAACCCGAAGAAGTAGTCGACTAGGACTCTTGTAAAACCCTAGGCTGGTTGCATATATAAAGCTAGCCAGGGCACCCGAAATAGGAGGGCCAAGAGATAAACATAGAGATAGACAACATAGCTACGCCGATGGCGGCACCCTGTAAAGATACTTATGATCATATAGTGGATTGCTAGCAGCACGTAGGGATCCTCCACCGAGGGGACCCGAAGCTGGGTACGTCGTGTGCCTAATCTCGTCCCCGTAATCTCCATCGTCGCTCTTCCCGAAAACCCTAGTCTACAATACGTAGGCATTGGCGAGGTAATACCTTGTCAATTGGCGCCGACCGTGGGGATTGGCGACGACTGGATTTCGTTATTCGGGCGGGATCCATCATCATCAGCAAGCATGAAGATCAAATCTGAGCAGATTTAGAAATTTGTCTTCAACTAAAGCAGATCACCGAACGCGAAGAAAAAATAAAGTCATGGCCTGGCGTACGATTTCAAGATCAATCGGGCGACAGTGTTTTGTTGCTTGTCGAAGAAACAAGTCCCAATGCGCAGCAGGAAAAACAAGTGAAGCATGTCCCTGCACGGGACTACAGGAACATGATTTTTCTTTCTTCTATGACTAATCTAAATCTCCTCTTTTACTGGAAGCGGCTTACGTTTTCTATGGTTGGCTAATCGATTTTTTTTTTATCCATGTAAAAGCAACGTCAACATGATGTAGGCTTTTTGATCTGATCAAGCTTAAACATGAAAGAGCCGGCAAAATCGGCCTTGACGAGAACATGGCCACGATCAAGAAGGAACCTAAGCAAGCACGACTACTACTTCCGTCCGGCATCAAACAAAGAAGTCAGGGACACAACGGGAGGTATAAAGAACTTGGTCAAATTAAGTATGGAAGGCGGACCTGCACGTCTCGGATTTGTTCATCACGCGCCAGCGCGTACTAGATACCGCGGATTCGTCCCTGCGAACCCCGGTCCGACGCAAAGATCATCAGGTGCTATACTTCTAATTAGTTATTATTTATAAATTCTGTTTGATCAAATATTTTTCGGCTTGTACTATTATTTGCGCATAGTTTTTTGCGCCGTAACATAGCTACAGATCGGAACAAGTTTCGACGACTTCGCTGCAGTCGCATGCTCGGGGGCTCGCCTGCCGTTAACCCGACAACGCGCACACGCCTTGCCCGGGGGCTCGCCCACTGCGAACTCGATGATTCTCTCTTCCATACCGACTACTTCCACCTTGTCGGATATTTTCGGCTAAACGCCGCACGGCTCCGCTGCATCGGCTACGTCCGTTACATCAACTTCGTATGTTGGGTGACCTACTTCCACGTCGACTCCATCACACCCGATAAAAAAGCTAAGTGTTCCTCTTCCGAGAGTTAATTATTGTTTACTTTCGCCACACCCGAATACTCGGGGACTGCACCATTACATCATTGCAGTAAATTTACCCGACATTTTGGGTTGCGCCATTACTTCGTTGTCACAAATATATTCGGTTACTTGGTGAATTTCTTTTCTTCGGCTTAGTGGAAATATCTTCTCCGGTTCAATGGAATTATCTTCTTCGGCTCAGTGAAATTATTTTCTCCGGCTCAGTGGAATTATTTTCTCCGGCTCAGTGGAATTATTTTCTTCGGCTCAGTGGAATTATTTTCTTCGACTTAGTGGATTTATTTTCTTCGGCACAGTGGATTTATTCTCTCCGGATTACTAGATTGGTTTTTCTTTGGGTTATTATTGGTTCACTTATACAATATTACCCGACGCGTTTCTGGGTCAATGGATTCATCTTCTATGGTTATTACTGGAACTATTTTCTTCGGCTCAATGGATTCATCCTCTATGATATCAACGGATTCATCTTTTATGGTTATTATTGGATTCTTCGAGTCAATGGATTCATCCTCTATGATATCGGCGGATTCATCTTCAATATATGATGGTGTAATCTTTAATATGGATTCATCTCAAGTACTTCATCTTGGACTTCATCTTCAGTATTTCATCCTTAATGGCCTTCTTTCGGCAACACGGATAATACTCGGGGGCTCGACAACGACTTCGCCCCGAGTAACAACTGTGACACGGCGTCTAAGCAACAATCATTGACATCACCCCAGCAGTGCTCGGGGGCTCGACAACGACTTCGCCCCGAGTAACAACTGTGACACGGCGTCTAAGCAACAATCATTGACATCACCCCAGCAGTGCTCGGGGGCTCGACTATCTCTTCATCAACAATTTGGTGCTATCCATTTTCGTTAATTCGGTGGTTTCTACTTCGGCTCGACTTTTTCGCTGCACTCGAAGACCTCATCGCGCATCGACTCCTTCGTGCCCAATAAGCTAAGTGTTCCTTTATTTCACATAAAGTTGATTATCATTTACTTTTGCCGCACCCGACACTCGGGGGCTGCGCGGCATATATTCACTTTACATATCATCGAATCTGAGCATTTGACACTGCGTGCGAAAAAGAGAGTCAAGGGAAAGATAGAAAAAGTTTGTTTATTTATGCAGGAGAAAGCCGACAAAATTGTCTACAAGAGAGAACCCGACGAAATTGTCCAAAGGGAGAACTCGACGAAATTGTCTTCAAGAAAGAACAGGACCCGAAAAATTATCTTCAAAAAGGTCCCGAAAAATTATCCTCAAGGAGGACCCGAAGAATTATCCTCAAGGAGGTGCCGAAAAATTATCTTCAAGGAGATGCCGAAGAATTATCCTCAGGAAGGACCCGAAGAAATTTTCTCAAAGAGGACCCGAAGAATTGTCCTCAAAGAGGACCCGAAGAAATTTTCCTGAGAGAAGAACTCGACGAAATTTTCATCAAGGAAAAAAAAAGAGAGAAAAAAAGAAGTGGACAAATCTTCGGGTTCATTGACTCGTCATATTGTTCCGAGCAAGAGCATCGGTGATGTACCCGACAATATAGAAGAACCAATATATTCGGCTGTCTTATCAAGACCGAGAGAAAAATAGAAGAACCCACAAAATGGGTCATTGCATTAGCCGAACAAGGCACTCGACAATATATTCTCAGAACGCCAAAGTTGCGATCAATTTCTGAATGCCGCAAATTTGCGAAGGTAAGACCCCAGATCCGTTCTGCTGGGCGTGGCATCGCCAAAGACTGCGCTCACGCTACTTTTATCCGTATCAACAGATACGAAGAAAAATCCTAACGGACGCGTTAGGTACCCGATAAATATGACCGGGACTCGACAGAATGGTAAGACCTTAAGCGGCACTCGTCGAGTTTGCACCAGTATCCCGAGATCATGTCCGGGGACGTGATCTTGAAGTAGGTTTTTGCGGATTGCCACTAGAGCAGTTAACTAGTACCTGATCCGTCAGATGAACTAGCTCCAATTACCATTATCCCTGTACAATATAGATATGGATGTCAAATAAAAATAGCAACGGCCTGGAGTCGATAAAAGAGGGGCTGCGCCAAGTTCTTTATCGAGTAGTACAACTTGAGCCTATGCCTAGGTGCAAGCACCTGCCCATAGGCTCGGGGGCTACTCTTATCGAGAGTATTGTTCACCCTCTCGATAAGATATAAGAAAGAGGAAAAATTGTGGTGTCGATTAAAAGCAAGTTGAGCCTACACCCAAGTGCAAACACTTGGCTGTAGCCTCGGGGGCTACTCCCATCGGGAGCGCTGGTCGCGCACCCGATAGAAAGATAACTTCGACAGCATCTACGACAATTCAGGTTTGTAGACTCAACTCGATTCTACGATTCGAGTGGAGCCTACTCCCATCGGGAGCCCATGGATTTCATCAAGTCCTCCAGAAATATAGTTAAGTTCTTCATTGAGTAGTACAACTTGAGTCTATGCCCAAGTGCAAGCGCTTGTCCATAGACTCGGGGGCTACTCCCATCGGGAGCGCTGCCGCGCACCCGATAATTTCAAGAATCGTCGACACATGATCTACGCTACACATGATCTACGACATGGACCTCGCCTTGTACTTCTTCGACTTCTGAGATGGTTATGCTTGGAGTTTCTACGCAAGTCTGCGACTTCCCTATAAACTCGGGGGCTACTGACATGGGCATACCCTTCGGGTAACCATTATTAGTATACCTGGCTCGGCCCAATATGGAGAAGACCAAATATGGAGAAGGCCCAACAAGGCAACCCGAAGAAGTAGTCGACTAGGACTCTTGTAAAACCCTAGGCTCGGTTGCATATATAAAGCTAGCCGGGGCACCCGAAATAGGAGGGCCAAGAGATAAACATAGAGATAGACAACATAGCTACGCCGATGGCGGCACCTCGTAAAGATACTTATGATCATATAGTGGATTGCTAGCAGCACGTAGGGATCCTCCACCGAGGGGACCCGAAGCTGGGTACGTCGTGTGCCTAATCTCGTCCCTGTAATCTCCATCGTCGCTCTTCCCGAAAACCCTAGTCTACAATACGTAGGCATTGGCGAGGTAATACCTTGTCACCTGGAGGTCCGTAAATCGTTTTCTCGTCGTGTTTTGTTTCGAGTTGTTTCTGCCAGGAATTGCTTCGGATCTAGAGCCATCATGTCTTCGTCGGAAGCCCCGAAGGACAGCTCCAGCAAGGATGTTGGCAACTTGTACATGGAGGAGCTGAGGATGCACCCCAAGGAGTTGCTCGCTCGTTGAAGGAGAACTGCAGGTCAAGGATGTCCGGGGTCCTAAAGGAGAAGGAAGCCTGGAAGACAGGATGGAGAAGCTAGAACAAGAGGTTTTCAAGTACAAGAAGATGGCTGAGCGTGAGGTGGATATCTTCCACGAGATTGTGTCTCGAACTCATTGCTCGAACATGAGAAGGAAACCGCAAAGCTTTGGAGCGACATCCTCTCACTTCACGACACCACCAACAAACTCCAAGCTCAACTCTATGACATTCATAATCGAACTGTGAGTATGAAAACAGGTTTAAACATATAAGCCGTGCTGCTAGTTTCAGGATTCCCGAGACCAAGATGTCCTTTGTTGATGGAGAGCCTCTATCTTGGAAGTCTGAAGACGGGAATTCATCACCACCATCGCCAAAGGAGTAATTCATCATCGGTATCGGCATCCCCTTGGTTTGTTCCAAGCTTGGGGGAGTGCCGCGGTATCACATTATCACTATCTTTTACTTTTATTGTCAAGTAGTGTCATATCATGAATAGGGAAGTTATCGTATAGGATGGGTTGCGTTTGGAAGTATCTCTCCTTTAGTTGTCTATGTATCCCTTGGTGTGAGTTATCGATATGGAATATTAATGAGAAGTCTTATCATTTACATATTGCACATCTTATTTTAGTTTGCACTCTCTATGATTCATCTTGTTGTTAGTATTGGTATCACTTTGGGAGCATTGAATAAATCTATTTGGTTTTGGCAAACTTAGCATTGGTCAATAGCAACAACATTTTGAGGTTTAAATAGAAAAGAGAAATACATGTAGATGTTTCATTGTCTTTCTTGTTAGCTCATAGCTTATTATTCTGAAGTTAAAATTGTTTGTGCTTACAAGGAAGATACATGATTGTTTCTATCATATGTATATTTGTTTGTTTCCCTCGACTCTTATGCTTGCTAATTAACCTTGCTAGCCAAAGACCTGTACTGAGAGGGAATACTTCTCGTGCATCCAAACATCCAACCAAACCTATGTTATTTGTGTCCACCATACCTACCTATTACATGGTATTTTCTGCCATTCCAAGTAAATACTTCATGTGCTACCTTTAAACAATTCAAAACTTAGTATCTCTTATTTGTGTCATTGTTTCATAGCTCATGAGGAAGTATGTGGTGTTTTATCTTTCAATCTTGTTGGGCAATTTCCACCAATGGACTAGTGGCTTCATCCGCTTATCCAATAATTTTGCAAAAAGAGTCGGCAATGGGATTCCCAGTCCCAAATTAATTAAACTAAATAGACACTCCTCCATGGTATGTGATTGATGGACGGCACCCGAAGGATTCGGTTAGCCATGGCTTGTGTAAGCAAAGGTTGGGGGGAGTGTCATCATCATCATAAAGCTAAAATAAAAAGGCACTCCTTCATGGTATGAGATTGTTGGCGGGCACCCGAGGATTCGGTTAGCCATGGTTTGTGAAAGAAAGGTTGGAAGGAGTGCCACACAAAAGGAAAATATTATGGGAGCCGCTCTTAGGAGGTTGTCTGGCAAGGGGTTAGAGTACCCGCTACCAGTCGTTGACAACAACAAACACCTCTCAAAATGCTACTTTTATTATCTCTATATGATTTCAAAACTGAAAGAGCTCTAGCACATGATTTAATCCCTGCTTCCCTCTGCGAAGGGCCTGTCTTTTACTTTATGTTGAGTCAGTAAACCTATTTCTCTCCATCTCAAGCAAGCATTTGAGTAGTTGTGATCAAACCATTATATTGTGATTTGCTACATCATGTCTTTTATTCTTCCTTGTTTAGTACAAGTTTTATCTGAATGAATATAGCTTTGAAAGTTATCAATGATTATGAAGAGACCATTATGATTGAGTATGCAAGTTGTGCATTATAAACTTTAAACATGAGAGCGCTGCTCAAGAAGATAAATATAATCTATTAATTGTTCTCTGACCAAGAACGAAGTTTGCCATCACCAATTATGATTTCTCATGCACCTTTACTTGTGATTACCTTATACTTGTTTCAATATGAGTTATAAGAGGTTGTTTACTACAATGTCCTGTGTGAATGAATATGATGTTTCTTGTCCGTATTTTGGTTATCGACTCTTCACTCCATAAACATGTGGTCATGTCTATTGAGTTCGGTTTCGCTTGGGGACAAGCGAAGTCTAAGCTTGGGGGAGTTGATACGTCCAATTTGCATCACTATTTTATATCATAATTTGTTGTTATTCATTGATATATTTCATATTGGGACACAATACTTATGTTATTACATCTATTTTGCATGTTTCATCATTATTGGAGGATCGAACACCGGAGCCGAGGATTCTGCTGGAAAAAGCACCGTCAGAACGCAATATTTCGGAAGATCAACTGTGGAAGGAAATTATACCAAAAATCCTATTTTTCAAGATGACGAAGGAAGCCGGAAGGAGGAGCCGGGAGGAGCCGGGGTGGGCCCACACCCTAGGGCGGCGCGGCCCGAGCCCCGGCCGCGCCGCCATGTGGTGTGAGGGGCCCACGACCCCTTTCGCCTCCTTTTCTTCGCCAAACCCTTCGTCCCGAAAACCTAAGCCACGGAGGGTACCTCACGAAGAGTTACGGCCGCCTGCGCGGGGCGGAGAACACCGGAGAGAAAAGAGCTCTCCGGCGGGCGAGGAATCCGCCGGGGAAATTCCCCCCGGAGGGGGAAATCGACGCCATCGTCACCGTCATCGAGCTGGACATCATCTCCATCACCATCATCATCATCTCCACCATCATCACCGCCATCTCCTCTGCAGCACCTCGTCACCGCCGTAGCAATTTGGGTTTGATCTTGATTGTTTGATAGGGGAAACTCTCCCGGTATCGATCTATACTTGTTGTTGATGCTATTGAGTGAAACCATTGAACCAAGTTTATGTTCAGATTGTTATTCATCATCATATCACCTCCGATCATGTTCCATATGATGTCTCGTGAGTAGTTCGTTTAGTTCTTGAGGACATGGGTGAAGTCTAAATGTTAGTAGTGAACTATGGTTGAGTAATATTCAATGGTGTGATATTTAAGTTGTGGTGTTATTCTTCTAGTGGTGTCATGTGAACGTCGACTACATGATACTTCACCATTTATGGGCCTAGGGGAATGCATCTTGTATTCGTTTGCTAATTGCGGGGTTGCCGGAGTGACAGAAACCTAAACCCCGTTGGTATATCGATGCGGGAGGGATCGCGAGGATCTCGAGTTTAAGGCTGTGGTTAGATTTATTCTTAATTACTTTCTTGTAGTTGCGGATGCTTGCAAGGGGTATAATCACAAGTATGTATTTAGTCCTAGGAAGGGCGGTACATTAGCATAGGTTCACCCACACAACACTTATCATAACAATGAAGATTATTTAGCCGTATGTAGCGAAAGCACTAGACTAAAATCCCGTGTGTCCTCGAGAACGTTTGGTCATTATAAGTAAACAAACCGGCTTGTCCTTTGTGCTAAAAAGGATTGGGCCACTCGCTGCAATTATTTCTCTCGCATTTTACTTACTCGTACTTTATTCAACTGTTACATCAAAACCCCCGAATACTTGTCCGTGAGCATTTACAGTGAATCCTTCATCGAAACTGCTTGTCAACACCTTCTGCTCCTCGTTGGGATCGACATTCTTACTTATCGAAGATACTACGATACACCCCCTATACTTGTGGGTCATCAGTTATCGTTGAATATGTGGGAGCCATTATGGATCTCCAGATCCCGCTATTGGTTATTGGTCGGAGAGGAGTCTCGACCATGTCTACATAGTTCACGAACCGTAGGGTGACACACTTAAGGTTTGATGTCGTTTTAAGTAGATATGGAATATGGAATGGAGTTCGAATTTTGTTCGGAGTCTCAGATGGGATCCAGGACATCACGAGGAGGTCTGGAATGGTCCGGAGAATAAGATTCATATATAGGAAATCACTTTCCATGTTTGGAAATGATCTGGTGCATTTATGGAAGGCGCTAGAATGTTCTAGAATCTTCCGGAAGAAATCACCATGGAAGGTGGAGTCCCGGTTGGGCTCCACCAACCCTAACTAGCCAACCAAGTGGGAGGGTGGAGTCCATGGTGGACTCCACCTCCTTGGCCGGCCAACAAGGGGGGAAGGGGAGAGTCCTCGTCCCTCTAGGTTTCGTCCATATGGCAGTTTTTGAATTGGGGCCTTATTCAGATCTTTGGGCAAACCCTTGGGTGTTCCACCTATATAATGAGGAGGAGAGGGAGGGGGCAGCCTAGCGCTTAGGCGAAGCCCTGCCGGAGATCTCCTCCACCACCGCCACCACGCCGTCGTGCTGTCGGGATTCCGAGGAGGATCTACTACATCCGCTGCCCGCTGGAACGGGGAGAAGGACGTCGTCATCAACACCGAACGTGTGACCGAGTACGGAGGTGCTGCCCGACTGTGGCACCGTCAAGATCTTCTACGCGCTTTCAAAAGCGGCAACACGAGATCTAATCTCGTAGGCTTTGGAAATCTTCGAGGGTTAGTCTCATGATCTTCTCGTTGCTACCATCTTCTAGATTGGATCTTGGCTTGTTATTCGTTCTTGCGGTAGGAAATTTTTTGTTTTCTATGCTACGAATCTCATCAAATATTTCCTATGAGTCACATATTATTATCATTGTTGGTTGATTCCATCGGCCTCTTTATCTGGTAGACGGATCCACAACCCGTTTAGGAGAGAGGCCTTGTCTATTTTGTTAGGTTTTGGTCTCCTTTTGTCATTCATCTGGATAGTGGAGCGAACATCATGTTGGGATGATTGCTTTTGGCTCTATCAGTGACATTGTGGCCCCGAGTCACCGTCGCAGGGCCACGTGAGGGTTGACTTCTCCAGATTTTATAAGCCGAGTTATGGGGGAGAGTCATCAACCACAATGCTTTCACCTTGATTTATGATGACCTTGTGGTCTCGTCAGTAAGTTCCCATGGTGGCCCTTCAATGTCAACATGGGGGTGGATCAGGTTTTCGCCTCTTATCCTGGTTTACGTTGTGTGCTATAGTCATTATCATCGGTGTCTCACTTCTCTCTCACACTTGTAAAACTCCTGGACTCTAGGTTTGTGAAGTAGGTGGGGCATCGAAGTAGTTTCACGGTGTGCCATCAGCTAATGGAAGTCATAGACGGTGATGAATTTTCGTTGGGGACGTTTGTAGTTTTATTTTTATATTTTTGACAAGGGTCTTCTCGCAAGGCTCAGACTTGGTATGTATGGCTTGTAGACTTGGCAAATGGTAGATTAATAAAAAAACAATAACCGTCAAAAGCTGTGAATTCCATCCGAAATTACAAATCAACCCTCACTCAAAACACCCCGAAATCCGGAGGATATACCGACGCAAATAAATCCGGAGGATATCAAACGAGTCTACATAAACAACTCGTTGGTTATTTCTGTTCCTATCTGCAAGCCCCGCAACAAACCCCAAAACAAAAAGGTCACACCAAAACCACCAAACCACTCCCAACCCGAGCCAAAAACCCCAACCCTGATCATCCGATGGCGTCCGGCGAGGTCCCGGCGGCGCCACCCGCGGCGGCGGCGGAGAAGATTCGCGTAGTCGGCGCGTGGGCCGGCCCCCTGGAGGTGGAATTGGGCGCCTGGACGGTGCCGATGCTGCGGGCGGAAGTGGCGCGGCGGGCCGGGGACGTGGAGCCCGAGCGCATCGGCCTCATCTTCGGCGGCCGCGTGCTCAAGGACGACCCCGCGACCTCCCTGCAGCAGGCCGGACTCAAGAGCAACTCCAAGGTGCTCTCCAACCTCGCCTCCCCCGATCGCGGCAAGGCCATCGCCGCCGAGGCCGCCGCGGCGGCGGCCGAGGAGGAGCACGCCGCTAGGCTCGTCAGGCTCTGGTGAGAATCGATTCGAGCTCTCGATCCTCTCCGTTAGAATCCTGATGGCCTTTTTGGATTTCGAGATTTCTGTTCCCCTGTTTCCGGCGGAAAAAAATTGCAGTCTTTGCAGCAAGATTTCACTTCCCTGTCTAAAATTGGGGACCCGGATGTTACTGTCCTGTTACAAATTCTCAACTGCGGAAGCATAAGCAAAATCCTACTGTCCCTGCTTAGGGCATTGACTCTCGTGGCAAGTCAAGTACCCTAGTCAATAGGGTTTGCTTCCACCTAGAGGAGGCACATATTATTGTTAATTCGATCATGATTTACCCTTGACTAGCACAGTCTATTTCTCCGTAATCGACCACAATGTGCAGTTCGTGATTCGGAAAATTTAGTGATTCAGTAATCGAAGAAAATTAGGTGTACTACATAGAACTCCTACTGAAGCTGAAGGGATCTTATTTACGGAGTAGTTGTGTTCCTTGATTGAATATGGGGATCGTGTGTACTGAGTTAGGGTTCAGCCCTAAGCTACCTCGAACGAATCCTGTAGGAACTGACATGTGTTTAACTCAATTTACCAATTTTATGGTTTGTAGGGAAGCTGCAAAATCATTGTCTCAAAGGCATTCAGATGGTTCCTTCCCTGAAGAAGATTTCAATCTGGATCTCGAGGATCAGAGTGGACAGAAAGTCATGTTTGGATCTACAGATGATATCAAGTAATATATTAAGCTAATAATTGGGGCTATTGTTATATTGTTTATACTAATTAACTCATCTTGTATGACCCTATGTTATCTCTAGGGCTCTGAAGATGGCTCTAATGCTTCACCAGAAAGCCAAAATTCTTATCAAGAAGGACAATTATAAGGAGGCACTGGATGTGTTGATGATGGCCGAGGTATGCTTCCTTATGTGATTTTTTTCCTAGTGTAAGAAGCATGTGAAGCTTTTAAATAGCTGTATATTGACTGTTCCTTCTATTGTGTTTACCAGGAAGCCTTTTCGCTTTGTGACCCTAAACTCATTGAGGTAACTTGAACCATGAGATTATCTGTTACCTGTGTCAAACAAAATGCTGCAAGTATTTTTTCTTACACTCCATTCATTCTGCAGAGAGTTGATAATGTGCCAATGCTTCAACTGGATATAGTCTGGTGTTACTTTATGCTTCGTGATGTATCACGGTTAGAAGTTGCAGGGGCTCGCCTAAATAAAGCGAGGTTAGGATTTGAACGTTCCCATGGTAAAGATTCAACTCGCTTCAGGTTACTCCAGGCTGCTCGTCATGCAGATCTTGCTATGTAAGACTCTGTCTTTACCTCCCTCTTTTACTATACCGTTGTTTGGAGAGATAGTGGGTATTTTGATTGAGAAATTGAGGACTAATTGGTACACGTAGCAAGAAAAAAGAACTGAATAGTTACAGGAGGCGCTCACAGTAAAATCAACTGGCGATTCCCGCAATGTGTCATTCTGGATGTGATGTACATCTATGTTTGATCTTTGTGGATTTTCATTAACAAAAGCTTTACTCTTATAACATGTTCTAGTGGTGGCTCTCCAAGAGTTAGACCTGTTGAGCATTCTAGCTTTGACTTCCATTGTTTCCTGATGTATGAAATCTTTTGCCTGTTTATAGCTATGTAAGGCTGGAGCTGTTGGAAGGAGTGGTAGCATATTATAATGGCCATACTGAAAAGTCACGCGACTCTCTCAGCTCGGCACAATCTAAATTCATGCAGGTATATATGCTGGCTGTCAGTATTTTGTAGCTTATTGAATAGTACTCTGCACCTTAACCTTAGTACCACAGCATGTGCTGTTCATAAATGTTAGCTTTAATTTTTTGCTAAATACACGTCATCTTAGCTGCAAGTACCAGATGAAGCTATGACGATGTTAATGGAAATGGGCTACGAGGAACGCTCTTCAAAAAGAGCACTAAAGATGACTGGCTATGATATTCAAGCTTCTGTCGCTCTCTTATGTGAGGAGCGTGAAAAGAAAATTCTTAGAAGGAAGCAGGACCAAGAGACACAAAGAGAGATCTTGTAAGCTTCTCATCAAGAGGCTTTGTTTCTCTTCTATGTATCCTTTTCCTTGTTAGCTGATTTGTGCACACTTTGTTTGTTGTTATCCTAGGGAACAAATGAAATATGGTAAAACTCCCATGAACAAGGGAGTTGATATGCAGAAGTTGAAAAGCTTGACTACTATTGGGTAAGAGTGTTTTGATCTTATTATATTAATTGGAAGTATTTTATTACTCCCCTACATTACATAATATAGGAGGTTATTACAACCAATCTAGGAGCATATTGGTTGTAATAACAATGACATCCTATATTGTGGGATGGGGGGAGTACTAGATGTGGATTATACCATGAAATCCTGATAGTCTAACATTTGTAGAATCAGATACCTGATGACCAGTCTGGCTTTATTACACTGTGCTTTGGGATCAATGTTCAGTTTCACACTAGGTTGTACAGACTCTTTACCCTTTCCAGTGAAAGGATTCAAGCCCAAAGTAGAGGCTCACAGTCAGCTAGTACTATGTAAAAATAATAAAAGGGTTCTTTTAATAGGCCACCACAAGTCCACAATCCAAAGTTTTGTTTACCACATTGTCAAAAACTCATCTTAAATTAATTCACAATCAGCTTAAAAAATATATTTCTTAGAGACAAATGTTAGTGATGAAGGAATACTTATAAGTTATGATTATTATTTTTTACTTTTTTTGTAGGAGTGCAATTTTAGGATGAGTGTAAACCTACAAATTTTGGGCAAACAAAAAGTAAATGCACCAGGGCCTTAAAACTACTAGAGATAGTAATTTTGTGTAGCACATAAATAGATTTATTTTGCACAAATTTTTGCAGATTTACACGAAATCCAATAGTACACGCGTATACATTTTGTCAGAACTTTTGAAAACATGGAAGTGAGCATTCTTAACAGTGAGTGCTGCATGCGCATGTGCACCAATAGATTTCCATTTTATGAACCAATCTTTGGAAACTAGACTGGGACACCTATTTTGAGCAACCCACACATTATTATCATTTTGAGAAGTATAGTTTAGTATCTCTTTAGTTGTCTTGTGGAGATGGCGTTACAGGGAACTTTATATGATGATTCATGAGAAGTCTGCTCTTGACATGATATTTTATTTTGTTGTGTTTGTGGGAATCGAGGAAATAAAGAAACAAATGTATATTTAACTGTTACACGTTAGATTACAGATACTTAGCAACAATGTCCAATATAAGCAAAATAAATTGTAGCCACTTGTGCATGGCGGCAGAAAAACTATATTATATTACCACATTGTCATGATATTCGTTCTATTTGTAACCGGTTAGTTTGTTTCAATTTTCAAGGTTTGAGAAGTATCTTGCTGCAGAGGCACTCCGCATAAATGAAAATGATGCTGAAAAAGCATTAGATCTTTTGACAGATCCTGAGAAGAACTGTGTCCTACAAGTATGTGTTATTTTCTTACTCCTATCCTAGAAAAATGTTCTGCAGTTGTTAACACGTATATTTTCATTTTCACTGTAGAGTAAAATTCAGTCAAGGAGGAAACGACCATCTCATGGTACGTATGGATTGAAGTCATTCGTTGTTGCTCTTTGAAATTGTGTGGCTGCAAATACAATGGGACTTACCCCACTTTGTTCCCTTTTTCCTGTTAGTCTTGGGTGCAGGATCATCAAGAGCAAGGGGCGCTGCCGCTGTGACTGCTTCAGGGGTGGTTAACCCTCCGTCACTTGTCCCAGATTTGAATGCTACTGAAGGGGATCAGGAACAGCTAGTGAATAATGAAGAAGATTTGAACGTTGCTGATGGCGATCAGGAGCAGTTAGTGAATAATGAAGAAGCTGTGAACAACAATGGAGAAGCTGGGAACCATGATGAAGCGATGATCGATGAAGCAGATGTGAACGAGGAAGAAGCAAGTGCAAGCCATGATGAACGTCCAAACCGTGATGTAGTGATGGAAAATGAGCTCGCCAACGAGCTGACCGGGGATGCCCTGGATGACTATGACATTGATGTTGGCAACGAAGGGCAGGCTATAGCAGAGTACTTGAGCTTGCTGGAGTCTGCTGCTAGCTCTTGATGTGCAAAGATATGCATCTTAAAACTTAAAAGCTTAAGGTGTGAGAACATAGGGTAGCCTCAAACTGAGAGTTTGATTACTTGGTAGAAGTTCACTTTGTACATATGAATATGGATGCTACCTTTGTGAGTGACACCTGGAAAGTCATAACCGTAGTGGTGGAAGAAATTTCTCATTGCATCTCATTATTTTGTGTGCGAGTTTCTCCTGTGCATATTAAATCTGTAGAAAATTTTAGGGATGAATGCCACTGCATATTTTTCATGGGTTGCAAAATGCTACACCCATCCTTTGTTATCTCTAGTTGGCAAATGAGATTTTCAGAACCACATTCTTGGTTGGGAGTATTCGTTTCAGAATCATGGAAGTTTTTGTACCACATTCCTCACAACCTTTGAAACCGTATCCGTATTGCAACCATCAATATGAGAATGAGCAATGTCTTCTTGTTTGAAGAATGGCATAAAACATTTGGATAAATAGTTCGAGATAGTTGCACAACGTACCACTTTCAATGCTCTAGTTGGCACGAGATTTTTTTGGATCCACGTTCTCTGTTGTCAATATATGTTTATGTGGAGGAAATACCTCTCCAACTCCTGTGTGTTTTCTGCTAGTCACTGTTAGGAATTATTAGCTTTACAATTAGGCTAAGATAGGTAGTTAGGATTTTGTCCAACCGCCTTACATTGGAGGCGTCGCCTCACATGTACGCTAACTTGTAAACCGCCTCAAAAGGCGACTGTTCACGGGGTATATATACCCAAGATATCTATCAATGAAATCGCTTGATTCTCTCGCTCATTAGTTCTTAAATACGTTATCAGCACTTTGTCTCTACCAAGAGCATAAGGCAATACCAGAGAGAAGAAGAAAAGCAGCACGCCACGACGGCCGGCGGCACAAATTCGCTCGCCGGCGTGATGTGTGGCCCGGCGGCTCCTGACGCGGCCACAACACCTCCGGGCGGCTCCTCCCTGCAGCGCCGAAAACCAGCGGGACGGCCTCCAACGGACGGGAACACTGCGTGGCTACGCGCCTACGCGCCGGGGCGCGCTCGCAACGAGCACCGGGCGCAGCCGTTCCACGAACAGCGGTGGCGTTGATGGACCACGGACAGCACGCAGAAACGCCCTCCGCGCTTGTCCCGATAACGCGGCCGCCGAAGGCGACGACCGACGGCGGCGGCCGCAACCTTCAGGCGCGGCTCCCAGCAAATGATAACGTTCAAAGATATTTATATCAGTGGCAGGAAAATGGCTGTGGGGTGTGGGGAATGGGAAAAGAACTCATTTCTAGGGTGACTCCTGGTGTGGGTTTACACCTCTTAAGGACAAATTTCAAGATCTTTTTGATATTTGTAATGAGCAAGGTTTGACTGCTGTTGATGCAGAATTTTACTTTCAGAAGAAGATTGTCTACTGATATGCAGATTCAGATGAATGGTTTGCATAGAATTCTGAGCTCTATTCATCTAACTTCAAATCCAGATAAATCTATGTGGAGATGGACTAAAGATGGGGCTTTCACTGTGAGATTCCTGTACAAACAACTTTGCAGCAATGGTGTAGACAAATCGTTTAGGCACATGTGGAAAGCCAAAATTCCTCTACAAGTCAAAATCTGGTTCTGACTGATTTGGCATAATGCTATTGCCACTAAACATAACATGGTGAAAAGAAACTGGTCGGGAACACAAAATGCCAATTTTGTATCGCTGAAGAATCCATCCATCATATTTTTTTTCACTGTGATGCAGCTAAGTACGTTTGGCCAAATCTATTGGTGCAACAGAAAGACCTGCCTCCTTCTCCTAGTTCTTTTGGTGGTCCCATCGACATGTCCCTGCCATCCGCAACGGCATAGCTGCCATCTACCGGGCAATCTGGGTAGTGCTGAGCGTCCCCCGGGGGATCAGATCCCTAATCCCCCGGGTCGCAAGCCGTTCGATCGGGTCAACCAAGCGTGCTCCTTCGTCCGATCAACTACATGCACAGGCGACTTTTTCTTCCACCTCCACCACGTGGGTGGACCCCGCCATCCACATGCCCCGCAGGAAAAGAAAAAAAATCCAGTCATCGTCTTCGCGAGCGCATCGAGTGATGCAAAATTGGACGGAAGTCCGATGAGACTGCCGCCGCTCGCAGTACCATCGTCACCGCTACCAGTAGAACCGCCGCCGCTTGTAGCAGCAGCACCGCCTCCCCTTGTGTTGCCGGCGGGCAAACCTCGCAACAACGCCGGCAGCGGCACCGGTGGCTGGCTTTCGCAGCAGCGCCGCCCGCTCCCTGTACCACGGAGTCAACCCTCGCAGCATCCACGCCCGTCGCTTGTAGCAGTGCCGCCGGGCGATTGTAGCAGCGCCGCCGGTCGATTGTAGCGGCGCCACCTGCGGCATGTAGCATCACCGCCGCGCTATTGTAGCAGCGCCGCCGGGCCGCCGAGCGATTGTAGCACCACGGACGGGAGATTGTAGCAGCGCCGGCGGCTTCTTGTAGCAACGCCGTGCCGCTATTGTAGCGGCGCCACCTGCAGCATGTAGCAGCGCCGACAGCTTCTTGTAGCAACACCGTGGCGCAATTGTAGCGGCGCCACCTGCAGCATGTAGCAGCGCCGCCGGCATCTGGTAGCAGCGCCGCCGGCAGCTTGTAGCAGGGGCGCTCACCGATGGCAGCATCCCCGCAAGGCTATACCAGCACCGCCAGATCTCCTCTCGCAGCTAGCCCCCGCAGCGCCGCCGGACCCCGCTGCAGCCTCACCGTCTCTAGGACCTGGGCTCGCAGCGGCGGTGGTCTCTCCCCCATCCGCAGCACCGGTGTCCTCTGCAACTTCGACAGAGATATAGGAGGGGAGGAGAATTGTGCAGCAGAGTATGACGACACGGCGACGTGCGTTGGTGGAGGGAGGGGCACGCGGTGGCGCGGTGGCTGCATGGAGGCGGTGCAGCGGCGGGCTTAGTCTCGAGCTTGCGGTGCTTGTGCCGAGCGGATCGGAGCCATGGTCGGGCGAAGCTCTAGCCATGGCCGGGAGTAGATAGAATGTGGGGGAAAAGCTGAGGAAAGGATAACGCTAGGGTGGGCCCCGCTGGCTCGCACGTTCGCAGGACACGCGTCCGCGGATGGACCCGGACGATCGCAAGACGTGATCCCCGGGGGAACAGCAGCGTTTCCCATCTGGAAAACGCGCAACAAAGCTTGCTTCGACGGGAAGCTTATCATATCCCCTATTGAACTAATCTGCTAGTCTATTGTGTTTCTGAAATATTGAGCAGGTTTAAATAATGATGCAGATCAGGTTGCGCTTCAAGCTGGCGCGGAATCACTTGTTGTTGCCATGGCGGCGAGGCAAATCCTCCACCTGGAGAAAGAGCGAGATTGGGTCCGGGAGTGTCCTCCACTAATCATGATACCTCAACGGATCGATCTACACACGACAACTGATCTCTCTCTCCGCAAGATGAAGCAGTGGCTTTTGTGTCCCCCACAAATCCCCGACCTGTTTGTTTTGGGTTTTGTTTTGTTATCTCTAGTCAGTCATGTTCGTGAACTTCTAGCTTTTGCCTCTAGTTTTAGCTTCCTGAACTCTTTGCGGTGGAAGTCCTGTACGCTAGCAGTAGGCATCGTTTTCCCTTTCCTTGTTCTTTTTCTTTGCACCTGGGATTCTTGCATGGTTGCCTTTCTGTATGCTAAGTAATGGAAACTGATCCCAATGGAAACTGATCCCACTGAAAAAATGTTCAGATTCATGTTTTTGTACAACATAATTTCGTCATGACTTTGGAGATCATAGTGCAAAACCATGAGTAAAAATGGCATTACATTTGGATAAATAGTTACACAACGTACAATGACAGTTTCCATAGGATCTGGATATACAAATCTTACAAGATGGATATCAAACCAAATGATGGGAATGGTAATAAATAAAATAAATGTACTAAATGAACAACCCTGAAGCAAGTGGCTTCATCGACCAAACAACAACCTTAATAGTTTCAAACTTGTGGGTGGCTTGACTATGCAGTGGATGCATGCGTAGGTACGTGGGGGCGGGAAGGATGGCTTAGGCGCATTTGTAGCCGGGCGGGACGGCGCAGCCGCAGTCGTTGACGAGCAGGCTGAGCGCGAGCGGCACGTAGAGTGAGAGGTCCAGCACCTTGGCCTTGATGGCGGTGCAGAGGCACGCCGCGGCGGTGAGGCCGGCGACGCCCTGCACGAGCTCGCAGCACTTGACCTTGCTGTCGCCGATGTGCACCTCGTTTCCGAGAATGCTGAGGCACACGCCCAGCTTCAACGTGTCGATGGGGCAGGTGTCGGAGGACGGCGTGGGGCTAGGGGTGGGCGTGGGTGGAGTCGGCGCGGGCGTCGGGGGAGACGGCGTGGGCGTCGGGGGAGAAGGCGGGCAGGCCTTGCGTCCGCCGTGGCGCTTGGGAGAGGGGCTCCCGCCGCCGATGATGGGAGTGACGATGCCCACGATGCCGCCGACTGTGGGGACGGCACCACCGACGGTGCCGACGGCCGGAGAGACGGTGCCGACGACGCCGCCGACTGTAGGGACGGCGCCGGTGACGGTGCCTACGACCGGAGAGACCATGCCGCCGACGGTGCCCACGACGGGAGACACCATCCCGCCGACTTTGCCGACGACCGGAGATGCGACGCCGCCAACGGTAGGGACGGCTCCTGTGACGGTGCCGACAACCGGAGAGGCGACGCCACCGACTGTAGGGACGGCGCCGCCGACGGTGCCGACAACGCCGCCGACGACAGGGGAGACGGTGCCAACAATGCCGCCGACGGACGGGATGGTGGTGCCGGTGCCGCTGGACGGGGTGGTGCACGAGGCGGAGCCGCACGCCAGCACCATGGGGGAGGAGAGGGCGAGCATGGCGAGCACCAGCAGCGCCGAGACCTTGGTGGACTCCATTGCTTCGAGCTTACTACGTGAGTCCGCTACGTGCTGTGCTGTGTTCTGTGGCAGGAGGTCTCTGATCGAGCGTGTTATATAGGCGGGCGAGGCCGGGGGCGTGCCCTACTGGCATGGGATGCGGGCATGGGTATCATTGCGCGCGCGCCATTGGTGTGCGGTGGCAATGGCATGCGGCCGGCCGATCACGTGGAGGCGCTGAGACGGTGGGGGATCTCCATTGCTGGCCGCCTTGGCGCGACGCCGAAGCCGCCAAAATAGGCGCGGCGGCGTGTGACTCGCGCTTGGCTGCGTCCGCCGGGGAAGAATGATTGCGGTGCTAGCGCGACGATCCCCTACCTTAGCTGCTTCCTGGATTGGCCTAGAATTAGGGGCTAGATTTGTGTGGTGTACGAGCGTAATCTCGGTACTGTGTTCGTCGTCGCGGCTTGGTTCGGTTCAACCTGTCTGTCTTTTCAGCAAGAACAAGGCAGCAGAAACGTCGGGTGAAATTGAACCGCGCATGAAAAAAATCGTGGTTTCGTTGCAGTTGAGAGCGGAGCGGGGAGTAGCTTACGAAATCATCCTTCTGATCCAATCCTGCGTGTGCGCGCACCCATGAGAATGTGTGAGATGCCTTGCTAACATGCAGAGTTTGCTGTCCATGTCTGCTTCAGAAAGAAAAGCTGTATCTCTTCAGTGTTACGTTTGGATCTGTCCGATAGTCCAATCATCTCGATCTCGACTCTAGCCTCTAGCTGATGCAATCGAGGACGTTCAGTTCTGAGGATATGCTGCATAACTTCAATCCCAATGCCTCTCCGTCATTTCATACCTTCAGATATATACTGTTGTCTGATAGCCACGGCCTCACAGCCACGTCAGAGATCTCGACATTCAGGTACCGGCGAGTTATCAAGGCTAATGCATGTTAGCTTTTGGATATGCAATTCATATCGCGTACCACAGGTCCTTTTATCCGTGAGATGAGATGTCTCGCTCAGAGCGTGCTTGGATACTCGTGAAGTCGTTTCTCGCTTCTACGGATGCAAAAATCAGCGGTCTGGTTGCGAACCGTCATTCGCGTTCTTGCTTAGCATGATGTTTAAAACAGTTTCTGGCCTGTCCTCTGAGAAAAGCTCGATTCCACCATTCTCGCTAGGACAGGCGTTGGCAGGCACAAAAAGAGGGAAGTCGTTCGTGGGGGAGGAGGATGGAGATGGTGGCAATAGAAAAATTGACTTCGCATTTACGCATGAAAAGTAGCCTCACCGTTCTCTTAGTCGGTCCCCACCACTGTAGTTTACATCCTCGCATTTTCTCTCGTACAGTGAAGGCGGCGGTGGCAGCGATTTAGATCCAGGCAGCCGCTGCTCCACCTTAGTAGGTGGTGGGTCTCCTAGATTTGCGGCACCAGAAAGCCCTCTTTGTCTCCAGCAATCTCTTTTCCTGTCATCTCCATCTCCGATAGCATGACACCACCTTCAACCAAGCTGCAAGCACCTATAACCCACTCGCGCCCCATCTTTAATTATGTATTTCCTTTAATGTGTTCAAACTTCAGGCCGATTAAGCTATTACTTACACGGAATGAAATATTTAGGCCGAGCATTTGAAGCTTTTTCGTTAACGCGACCGCTCTCATAGATGCGATTTAGGTCTGGATGATTCTCATCCGCCAGAGAGCGTGTCACAAATCACAACTATAGACCCTCCATCACCTATGGTCCAATGTTTGAGCCCGACATAGAACGGATAACAAATCTGAACTACATCTACAATAACAACGATGTAGAAACTATCAACATGCTTAGGATGAGCATATCCACATTTAACCACCTTGTGCATAATTTACGGGAAAGGGGGTTGCTTCAAGATACCATCAACATCTGTATTGAGAAGCAAGTGGTAATGTTCCTCCATGTTCTAGGACATAATCAAAGAATTTGAGTGATTCACATCACATGGAAGAGGTGAACTGAGGCAATATCTTGTTACTTTAGGCAAGTCATGTATGCTATCAGAGAGCTCCGAGGAGAGATGATCAAGCTGACATTTGCTCGCATCCCCACGAAATCAAGGATATCTAACAATGGTTTCCATATTTTGAGGTGAGAAATTATGTCTTGTTGTGGAATGCAAGGTTGTACTGCAGTGATACCTAACAATTTTTTCATGTTCATGTTAAGATTGTGTTGGGGCGATCGACAATACTCATGTGACTGCTAGAGTGCCAAGAAGTATGGCTCATGCATACAAGGGGAGAAAGCACTACAACAGTCAAAATATGTTTGACGTTGTTGATTTTGATATGAAATTTACATATGTGTTAGCTGGATGGGAAGGATCAGCTCATAATGCATGCATTCTTGCTGATAGCTTGGAGAGATCACATGGCCTCAAATTCACCAAGGTAACTTCTACCTAGCTGTTGCTAGATATGCTTATCGCCCTGAAAATCTCCCACCCTTCAGGTCAACAAGGTACCATCTGAATGAGTTCCCTGCAAATTTCTTCCCCAAGAATGGCCATGCATTTTTCAATCTGAGACACTATAGCCTTAGAGTGACGACCGAAAGGGCATTCAATTCCCTGAAGAACAGGTTTAAGATCCTCGATCAGATGCCATTCCATCTTTTCCCCACACAAGTTAAGATAGTTCTTGCATGTTGCATTCTACACAACTGGGTTTTGGGGTGGGGTGTTGAAGAGTTCTACCCGGATGAGAATGATGTGAGGACTGGTGATTTTGATGCTGGCCATGGTGTCGGTGCTGCTGATAACGAGTCTTGGAAGAACAAGAGGCAGAAGTGAGCTGATGCTATGTGGGCTAACAGAGGCAACATCGGGATCTAAAGAGGAGGAAGTGAGTAACTGGAGAATAGAAATTGAAAGTGCATGGATCCCCCATGTGTGGTTTTGGTAATTAATGACAATTTCTATGGACTAATGTTTGCATTGAGTTACAATTGTAGGATTTGTCCATAGGCAATGCTTGAACCATATGTTGGCTTCAAGGTTGCAAGAAGGAGAACATGAAGAAGATCAAGTTACAAGCATGTCTTGAAGAAGAAGATTGACTGAGCTCTCATGTGTATCTTCAAGATATCAACAAGAGGAAGAAAGAAGAAATGTCATGCAAGTTCAAAATGAGCCACTCGTAGAGATCATATGCTTGAAGCTTTCCATCCATATAGGATATGTGAAGATGTGCCGAACAAGAAGAAGCTCTCCCATTCTCCCATAGTGGATTATGGGGGGGGGGAGGGCAATCCGCAAGACTTCATCTAGCAAGCACTTTCAAGAAAGACGTTCCATATTTTTGCGGTCAAGATCGGCATCATCGAGCGTGCTCAACTTGAATGCTCAAGGTTAAGGTTTGTTCCTCATAGGGTTTCTTTCTCACCGGTATCGGGGTTTAGTTGGATGACCGGTTTATAGGTTAGTTGCCGTACTATGAACATGGCTCTCGAGTGAGTAACTCGATCATATTAGTCAGCGAGAGCTCAAACCTTTGGATCTTTGCATAATCTTTCTTGGTTGTTATTTGGGTCTATCCATATGTTGTTTCACACCTTGTGCTTATTCTCATGACAAGCTCTAGTTCATGAAAAAAGGATTCCACATGAAATACTTGTTGCATTTTCGATATTGGAGTTTCTTCGGTACTTCATATTGAGAGGTTTCATTTCTAAGTTCATGGAAAATATTCTCTACTTGTTCTTAATATTTCCATTCTTTGTGGGGTAGATCTTATCATCATCTTTCCAACAAAATTGGTTTCACCCAAATCTAACTCAAGTTGTTGTCATTTCGATGTTTGAGGTTTTATCGGCCTTTTTTAGGTAGGTTAAAATATTTCGTCATTTAGTTTTACCCTCCCTTGTTGGACTATGATGGTTCTCTGCATGATCTTGTAGAGCTTGTTTCTAGTTTGAAACAAGCCCAAGATTATCAAAATCGGAGTCAGGATGCTCAAGTTATGCCCTTTTTGGGTTTGTTCCTGCGGTACCGCTGGAGTAGTCCGGCTAGGCCCGGAAGGTCTAGCCACGACAGGACCAGTCCATCCCGTTGGTCCGAAGAGATTTCAGTGTGCACGAAAATTGTGACCGGATTGGTCCGGCCAGCCAGAGTCGTCTGACCATGGCTGAAAGGTCCGGTTGCGGCCTTGCGGGCTGTTTTTGGGCCCCGTTCCGATGGTTAGATTCCATTTTGGGGGTATGACCCTTCTCCCCCGGGTCGTGAGCTCCCCCACTCTCTCTACTCCATTGTTGACTTTGAGAAGCGTCATCTCCCTCTAATCTCTCCATGATTCTTGCTTATATTTGAGGAAAAGAGAGTGAGGAGATCTAGATCTACAATCCCACCAATCAATTTCCCTCTTTGTGAGGGAATCCCTAGATCTTGTTCTTGGAGAGAAATTTGGTGTTCCTCCTCCTATTTGTTCTTCCTCTCTTCCCCCCAATAGTTTTAGTAGCTTTGTTGGAATTTGAAAGTGAAGGATATCAACATCTTTGTGGTGTTCTTGACATTGCATTAGGTGCACCGGTTTGACTTCTCCGTGTGATACATGGAGGTGAAAGTTCGTGAGATATCTATTCGAAAGCTTGTTACGAGAGCATGTTCCTCTTAGGTATTTTGACCGTAGATGGCTTAGTGATCTTTGTGGTCTTTTTGGGGCCTCCAATTAAGTTTTGAAGATTCCTCAAGTGTGAGGCCTTGGTGGTGGTTTCTTGGGAGCCTCGAAACAAGCTTTGTGCGGGTTCGGTGACCACCCTCAATATTCCATAGTGGATCATGGACTTAACTTTTGGTGGGAAGGTGCTAGGAGAATACACTGAGGCCTTCGTGGTGTTTGGGGAGCATTGTGCCTCCACACTGTGTGGTGACCCAGCGTACCACTGCATGGTGTAGTACACAAGTCGTTGACATAACACAAGTGAAACACCGTTCCACTCATATTACATCCCTCAGAGTGGTACAACAGAAACATATGCGAGTCCAAGGTATGTCTATAGAAGTACACACGAACTGTTTACATAAGATCCACACAGCCTCCTACTTTACGGTGAGGTAAAACTTCAAATAAATTCC